>NW_022747739.1:0-546 GCF_011630105.1 Anneissia japonica | reverse complement strand
GTACGCCACGTCGGATTTCGCAATCAGGTCGCTCGGCATCTCTCTCGTTGGAGACACGCGAACGATGAGCGCGTCTTTATCGACCTTCCCAGAACTTCTAAATTCCACGAACGGCGGTATCTCGAACGGCATCCCCAAGGACGTCTCTCTGGTGGAAGCTTCCCGCACCTCCGCTTCTATCGATCTTCTTCCGTTCGACCTGACAGCACCGGTGCTAGTCCAGTACACAGAGTCCACTCCGCTCGAACCTCCTTTCGATCGACCGTCTCCCAAGAACAGCACGTCGAGCTTCGGGTCGTACAGACAGACGTGCTGACGTCCGTGCACGCAGGGTCGCCACCGTTCGAACGTGTCCGAGAAGGGCTCGTGCAGCGACGCGTCCAGGAGTATTCCCAACGTCAACAGCATTCGCATCCGATCGGTCGCAAGCATCATGGACGGTACGAAGAAGACGAGAGCAAGAAGACGATCCTCCTCGCTACGACGGACGACGCACTTCTTGGCAGCTATCTTTCCGCTGAGGAAGCGTGCGCGACGAAAGAACTC
>NW_022747738.1:0-629 GCF_011630105.1 Anneissia japonica | reverse complement strand
CAAATTAATAACATAAGATTTGTATAGGGCTCGCTCATATTCAAATTCAAAGAGCAACAATCTTTTAGTCTGAGAGTAATTTTCAGCCATCTAGTTCCTGTCAAAAACACCACACAATAATTGGCAGGTTATTGAATATTTAAAAGCTGGGGGGAAAAGGGGCGTAACAGCACATTTTTACACCCCCCACCAGTTTTTAAATATTCAAAAATCTGTATCTCATTCACCGTTGCTTAGTTTTTGATCAAACTACTTTTTTTCTGTCTTAGAAAAATCAGTTCTACAAAAAATATTACATTTTTTTTCTCCGGAGCCTGACTTTAAAAGAATTAGGAATATCAAAGTAAACCAAACCACATCTGGCATTGTTACTAGACGTAACAATAAATAGAATTATCAGTATATTGGCGACTCAGTAATGATAATGAATATTTGTTGCAAAAGAATGAAACAGAATCGCCGAATTGAACGTTTCCAATAGTAATGTTTCTATTTTGATTATGTTGCGTTATGTTTTTTTTCTTCAATCAATCGCAGTCAAAATTCTGTCGTTTTCAATATCTGTTGTGCTGACGGGAGCCCTAACTTTTCCCAAATTTATTATGCCGAATATTTCCGATTACACACGA
>NW_022747737.1:0-515 GCF_011630105.1 Anneissia japonica | reverse complement strand
GCTATAGAGCATAACCATTAATTAAATTGATAATACAGTACATCATTAGTTTATACAAGTTTAAAAATATATAAACACCTAAATATGCATGAAATAAAGTAATTTAACGTATCCACAACGTACACCCATCATACATAGGCCCAATAGTAATGAATACTAATAAATACAGTTGTATGATGATGTGTAGAGAGCTATAGAGCATAACCATTAATTAAATTGATAATACAGTACATCATTATTTTATACAAGTTTAAACATACATAACCACCTAAATATGTGTGGAAGAAAATAATTTAACATATCTGCAACGTACACCCATCGAAGAAGGCTGTAATGTTTACTGTATATCCATAAATATGTCAACTTCACCACAGCTAAGACAGTTATCATTTGCTAAGCAACAACCCTTTACAGCCGTGTACCTCACCCCGCGGCACCACAAAAGAACTAAGTTATTCTGGTGTTTCTGTGAGTTAACTTCCTCTTGACTAGGAATATGTTAAGGAGGCTTTTTC
>NW_022747736.1:0-1923 GCF_011630105.1 Anneissia japonica | reverse complement strand
GAAGAGATTTAAGGTTGGGGGGCTGTCTTCTAGCCAAGACAGGGGGATCTCTGAATGCTTCCACATAGGAGAGATTGTCTTGATGAATGATAGAAAAGTCACGTTTGGTGCAGCGGGAAAGGTTGTTGATTTGTGTGTTGTAGTCAAATACCATAGGGATGCGTTGGGATTGTGTTTTGGGTGTGTAAAGGAGCAATTGGTCACGAGATTTGTTGGAAATCTTGTCTATGTTGCGTTTAATAACTCGGATGGGATAATTACTCTTAGTGAGTTTGTTGACGAGGATACCGACTGTCTCTTATACACATCTAGATGTGTATAAGAGACAGGCAGGGCCGGCGGAACGTTTTTCAAAGTGGGGGGGGGGGGCCCACTTATAAGCACGCGCGTAACAGGCGTCTTGTGTCCGGGTGGGGGGAAAAGGTAATAATTTTCCCGGTTAGTAATTTATGACTTGGTGTGATACCCCGCCCCCCATATAGAAAACAATACGACATGGCTTATTTTATTATTAATATAGGGCACACGCGTGTGTTTGAAACTAAATATAAGCATTTTCATCGTGGTTTTATTTATTACAATTCATAGGCCTATTATTTCACCATCATTACACATTGAGGCCCTTCTTTTAGGTAAAACGATCTATCTTAAATTTTCTTTCTCAAGTTTTGGGACTATTATGTTTTTAAATAACTTAGAAGGCAAAGGAGGGCAAGCACAAGCTTTAACCCTAAGAAATGCGCGAAAAATGTTTGTGTTTTTAATTCTAATTTCGTCGGAATTGATCAAAACTCCCTAATTGTGCAATTTTTAGAGGAAATTGGCCTACCTCAACAAGAAATGCTCTTAAGTTAAATATGGCCACACTCGTTTTTTTTTTAAACTGAATATAAGCATTTTCCTTATGGCTTTATTTATTACAAACATATTCTTTCAACATCATTACACATTGAGGCCCTTCTTTTAGGTAAAACGATCTAGGCCTATCTTAAATTTTCTTTCTTGAGTTTGGGACTATGTGTTATAACCTAGAAGGCAAAGGAGAGTGCGCGAGAAGCACCTGAAAAATGTTTGTTTTTTTAATTCTAATTTCGTCGGAATTGATCAAAACTACCTAAAATGTTCAATTTTTAGAGGAAATTGGCCTACCTCAACAAGAAATGCTCTTATGTTATATATGGCCACACTCGTTTTTTTTAACTGAATATAAGCATTTTCCTTATGGCTTTATTTATTACAAACATATTCTTTCAACATCATTACACATTGAGGCCCTTCTTTAATAGGTAAAACGATCTATCTTAAATTTTCTTTCTTGAGTTTGGGACTATGTGTTATAACTTGGAAGGCAAAGGGGAGCAAGCACAAGCTTTAACACGAAAATTGCGCACAAAGCGCGCGAAAAATTTTTGTTTTTTAAATTCTAATTTCGTCGGAATTGATCAAAACTCCCTAAAATGTGCAATTTTTAGAGGATTTAAAATTTGAGATTTTCAGGCACTTTCCCGGGTGAAAAGGGCATTCAACGGGGAAAGACTTTCCAAAGATGGATATTTTCCCCTTGTCCCCTGGTGATTACGCCACTGCGGAGAATACCTGGGGGCTTAGATCAAATGCGCTATGGACACTTTTTGCAGTGGAGAATGGGTTGCAGGCAGGAGTATTGTGATATCTGTTCATTATATCTTCCTTTTTATTCTCGTCTTTATTTTTCTCTTCTCTTTTCCTTTTTCCTTTCTCTTTTCTTCTCTCTCTTCTAGTTGCATGCGTATTCTTTCAAGTTTTCCATGAATCGATAAATCCCAAAAAGAAAGGGTGGTCCGGGAAAATTTTAATTCCTAGATGGCGGGAATTGAGCTTTTCCGACATTTGAAGTGTGTTTTAATGAATTTTATGTTCTTAAAAATTCTAATTTTCTAATAG
>NW_022747735.1:0-606 GCF_011630105.1 Anneissia japonica | reverse complement strand
TACTGATCTTGCCGCTCCACAGGTCGGTACGCATGTAAACTGGCAGGGATTTTCCTCCGCGCCTGCCGTACGTCGGTCCTTGAACAAGCACCTTGTGATCCCGAACCGTGTCGTTGTACATCGTGAAAACGTAAGTCTTCGCCTCTCCCGACAGCATGTACATCTTGGAGAGGCAGACGAACTCCTCGTGGTCGTCGTCCGGTCCCTCGCACGTACACATCTAGATGTGTATAAGAGACGGCGCGTACGAGAACGGAATTCCCTTCGTCGTTCACGATCCTGTATCCGGTTTCGGAAGTGACGACCACGTCTCCGAAGCTCAGTTTGCAAGACCGCTCGTCGAGCAGTTTTTCGGTGCGTCTCTGGTGGGCGTGATTCATGCAGACTACGGCGAGTAGCAGGAGCTGGACGCCGAATAGTACGCCGGCAGAAACTCCGAATAAACGGTACCCACGATCGCCATCGTTCCTCGTTCCGCGCGAACGGCTCCTCGCAGCAGAGGTTCCGCGCTCCAACCTAACCTTTCGTTTGGAACCGGAGACCATCGAGTCGGGGTCGCCGTCGATATCTCGATCGCTAAATTGTTTTCTGTGTTCGACCATCCCG
>NW_022747734.1:0-579 GCF_011630105.1 Anneissia japonica | reverse complement strand
CAAATCATCCATCATCAAAGTTTACGACACAAATGAAAAACAAACAACTATAATCATATTTTAAGAAAAATTTATTCAAACAAAACCTCAACCAAAACTAATTACAAAAGAAATTATCACGTCAAAAACATTAATTACATACTCAAAATAAAATTACTAACGTTCCGCTTCTTCTTCATTACGAAATTGTAAAATTTGTTCAAACAGATTGTTATTAGATTTAATTTTTTTTAACATTCGTTTAAATTTAAGGTAAGTATTAGAATCGCATCTCAGCACTGATTCGTTAAGGTTGTACCAATTACAATACAGCTCAAAATCATAGAAATTGGAAACGATACATGGGAAAAAGCGTTCAAGATTTTCACGGTCGGAAGACATTAAACAGAGTTCGTGTTGAATCTGAGAAGGATGATTGTAAACACAACCAGCACAATGTTTTTTCACCATCGAGTCCAGTAGGTTTGACATACGTTCAAGGCACATTTCTTTTAGGCTGCATTTTAAAACGTTTAAAGCCTTGCTCTCCAAACACTCAACTTCGTCGATGTAGTTCATTTTTTCTTACTTGTTGTTTAG
>NW_022747733.1:349-839 GCF_011630105.1 Anneissia japonica | reverse complement strand
AAACACGTGTCTGTGTCTTTTCTTTTTCACCACTTACAACATAATATACATTACAGACGATCTGTTGTACGATGACGTCTTCTGTGCAACTCGAACGGATGTATTAAAAGCCGTAAACACGTGTCTGTGTCTTTTCTTTGTCACCACTTACAACATAATACACATTGCAAGCAATTGGGGAACGATGACGTCAAGCCGTAAACACGTGTCTGTGTCTTTTCTTTTTAACCAATTTTACTCATTACAGACGACCTGTGGTACGATGACGTCTTCTGTTCAGCTGGAGCGGATGTAGTAAAAGCCTTAAACTCGTCTCTGTGTCTTTTCTTTGTTATCACTTACAACATAATACTCATTACAAGCAATTGGGGTACGATGACGTCTTCTGTTCAACTCGAGCGGATGCAATAAAAGCCGTAAACACGTGTCTGTGTCTTTTCTTTGTCACCACTTACAACATAATAGACATTACAATCAATTGGTGGTACGA
>NW_022747733.1:0-273 GCF_011630105.1 Anneissia japonica | reverse complement strand
AATACACATTACAAGCAATTGGGGAACGATGACGTCTTCTGTTCAACACGAGCGGATGTAATAAAAGCTGTAAATACGTGTCTGTGTCTTTTTTTTGTCATCACTTACAACATAATACACATTACAGGTAATATGGGGTACTTGAACCAACACAGCACCCATGACGTTATCGGTGCCGATCGGTGTATGTATTTATTTTTTCTTAACTGAATATTGCCCCAGCAGGTACTGGACCCTTGACGTCATCGTTACCTGTCGAGCTGATGCACGATG
>NW_022747732.1:567-884 GCF_011630105.1 Anneissia japonica | reverse complement strand
TTCTCAAGTTTTGGGACTATTATGTTTTTAAATAACTTAGAAGGTAAAGGAGGGCAAGCACAAGGTTTAACCGTAACAAAATTTTTGTGTTTTTAATTCTAATTTCGTCGGAATTGATCAAAACTCCCTAATGTGCAATTTTTAGAGGAAATTGGCCTACCTCAACAAGAAATGCTCTTATGTTATATATCTTTTTAATTGAATATAAGCGAGCACAAGCTTGAAGATTTAAAAATGCGCGAAGCGCGCAGAAATTTTTTAGAGGAAATTGGCCTACCTCAACAAGAAATGCTCTTATGTTATATATGGCCACATTC
>NW_022747732.1:0-544 GCF_011630105.1 Anneissia japonica | reverse complement strand
AAGCATTTTCCTTATGGCTAGCTTTATTTATTACAAACATATTCTTTCAACATCATTACACATTGAGGCCCCTCTTTTAGGTAAAACGATCTATCTTAAATTTTCTTTTTTGAGTCTGGGACTATGTGTTACAACTTAGAATGCAAAGGAGAGCAAGCACAAGCTTTAACATTAAAAAATGCGCGCGAAAAATTTTAGTTTTTTTAATTCTAATTTCGTCGGAATTGATCAAAACTCCCTAAAATGTGCAATTTTTAGAGGAAATTGGCCTACCTCAACAAAATATGCGATTTAAAATTTGAGGTTTTCAGGCACTTTCCCGGGTGAAAAAGGCATTCAATAGGGACAGATTTTCCACAGATGGATATTTTCCCCTTGTCCCCCGGTGCTTACGCCACTGCGGAGAATATCTGGCGGCTTAGATCAAATGTGCTATGGACACTTTTTGAAGTGGAGAAAGGGGTTGCAGGCCAGGGTATTGTGATATCTGTTCATTATATCATTATAATTTTATGTTCTTCAAAATTCTAATTTTCTAATAGCA
>NW_022747731.1:758-2029 GCF_011630105.1 Anneissia japonica | reverse complement strand
CAGAGTGAACGAACTCCACGAGTATCGCCGAGGTAGAAATACGGTTACATCAAAAGAAATTGAAAAGAAAAAACATGAAGTACCGAGAATGTAGCATATTTTATTTTTAATTAATACGCCGAATTCACACGAAGATTTTGGTGCCGACCGGCATGTTTGCAGTGATCGCTTTGTACCGATCGCTCACGTCGGTTCGACGGAGACGGACGAAACACGTGTTCGTGCCCATCTCCTCGATGTTGGTGTCTTCGAGCGTACTTCTCTTCGTCCGCTTCGGGAATTCCACCGAGTTCATCGATGACAACTTCGTCTTGCTGAACTTGTTCAGCTCGTCGGAAACAAACCGTTCGCATTGGGGAGACAGCATTTCGTCTTCGAGGTATTTCGAAATGATCAGTCTTGGCGTTCTCTTTCCTCTCTTTATTATTTTTATTTCGACGGATGACGTAATGATGTCGTCATGTGTACCCGGAATCGTTATTCACCTCTTCGCGACGTACATCAGGAACACCATGTCTTCGATGTCGTCGGGATCGATGACTTTCGATCGTCTGTCCGCATCCAGTTCCTCTTTCCGTTCGGTGCGCACGGTCAGCAGCAGGGACAGCGCGTGCGAGAGAATCCAGCAGGCGACGGTCGCCCACCAGTAGGCGGCGAACGGCAGCAGCGAGACGAACGACTGCAGAGGCGCCACGTGAAAGAAGAGGCCGGCGACGGCCACGCACGCGCGAGACGCCGGCGACGCATCGGCGAGGACGGCGGCAGGAACCACGACGGACGCGATCAGAATCAGACTTCGAATCCAGAGCTTCCGTTTCGGCTGCTCAGAGTACGCCCATTCCAAGTACATGGCGGACAGCTGGCACGTGAGCACCCTTCTCCAGAACATCTCGCGCTCGACCGACTGGCGGGGCAACGTCGTCCCGGACACCTTGCCCCGGTAGCCGAGCACTCGCACGTACGTCTCGAAGTCGGGAGGCGCCGGTCTGCTTTCCGAGAGGACGCTGTCGAAGTGATAACGGAGCACGTTCGCCGCGACGTCGGCCATCCTGTTCGCGCCGAACGTCCATTCGAGGAAGACGAACGGCAGGAAGGACAGGACGAAGAACGACGCTCCGACACAGATCACAACCTTCATCAGCCTGTCGGATCCAGTTCGCGGTTGCAAGTGCGGGGGACACTCTTCCTGACCGACGACGTAAGTTTCGTGGCATCCGTACTTCCTGTATCTCTCGACGGCGAACGTCTCGTAGAACAGGAACGAGAAGGCG
>NW_022747731.1:0-635 GCF_011630105.1 Anneissia japonica | reverse complement strand
AGATGTGTATAAGAGACCCGTCTTGCGTCGCGTGCTCGAACGTCGTGTGCCCGATCCTGAAGAGTGGCGGCGGAGGGAAGCTTCGGTCGGACGGCACGCTCGTCGTCGTCGTGCGGAACGCCGATCCGCCTGCGAAGTTGCCGTCTTCGTCATAGCACCTGACGTACGCGTAATCTCCGACGTCGTTCAACGTGCATTTTCCTTCCGAACACAAGACCGAAGCGAGCATCGAAAAATCGTCCGTGGCGTGCATGCTGCACGTCGCCGATCCAGGTAGAACCGCAAGCACGGCGATCACCTTTCCTTCCGACACAGTCAGCTTCGAAACCGCCCCGGTGCCCAAGAATTCGACATCGTCGACTGCCAGGTCGGGCGTGAAAGCACACAGCATCGCCAGAAATGTCGCCGACGCGATCGCAACGAAGGACAGAGGAAAATATAGCGACACCATCTGAGTACGTATGTGCGAATTTTTTTTTCTATATAAATACCGTTAATGAGAACCGATAATTATTCACTTCAACGATGTCGATCGAACTGGCAACACGTAACCGTAATATGGATTTGGAAAAAGACGATGCAATCGTCAAACTTCTCGACAAGTTGTCGCTGGAATACTTGCCGACGGAATACCT
>NW_022747730.1:0-651 GCF_011630105.1 Anneissia japonica | reverse complement strand
CTTAGCAACAGACTTTCTTATCTTGTTTTGGAATAGTTACCAAAACAGTGTATCAGTTCAGTTCAGTTCATGGATTCAATGCAATAGGTTCTGGAGAAGAAACTGATGTAAGTTTATATTGAATTGTGTTATAGGATTATAGTTAGTTAATAAATAAGATTAAATTAGTACTCTTATTGAGGATACAGTACTCTCAATTAATATAATCATTGTCATGTGAACATGTTTGGATTATATTGTCCGTACGATTGTTGATACGGCAGGGTGTTCTAAATTGTTACATTACTCAGGTCAAACCGGTAATGTACTTTTGAGCTGTGTTCACGTAAAAATGACTATGATAATTGATTTAAGTTTAGTAGAATATGGTAACATATTAAATACATATGGAACAGTAACCATTAAGGTTTTCTGTAGTGAGTTCAACTAACTACGTGAACTTACATTTTTATCGTTAATTTGTTTATGTTAAATGTTTATATGCCATAGAATATTTACTATTTGAAAGTAAACTTTAGGAATTATTTGAGAGTACAGCTAATTAATATCGGCCTACCTACTCAGTATAAGGCATTTGGTAATTTGGCTAAACACCTAAAATTGAAGGTTGCCAAGGCCATTTGCTCTCATTCATAGGTATTGTTTATAGTG
>NW_022747729.1:0-651 GCF_011630105.1 Anneissia japonica | reverse complement strand
GCGGCGCCGAGCACCTTACCGAACATCAGAACCTCCAGATTGTTGTTGGTCGTTCGACGTTTGCATGCCTTGCACCAGAACCAACGGTGGACGCAATCGAACCTCGTCCAGAAATCTCTCTCCATGTCGTACACGTAACCGTATTTCTCTGCTTGGCTTCGTTCCATCTGTTCACCGAGCACGTCGATTAACTCGGCCGGCGCCCCCCTCCTGTCCTTTCCTCCGACGAACACCAGGAACCTGTCGCGGTAGCAGAGCATCTGCAGTTTCGACCGACGGCAAAAGTGCGGCATCGTGGTGATCCGTGTCCACTTCTGCACGCCTTTTTTCTGCAACGTATCCGAACTGCACCTGTCTCTTATACACATCTAGATGTGTATAAGAGATCGAGCACCCCAACACTCCTAACGTGCGTTCGTGGTCTCCCGACAGCACCAACCTGGTCGTGTTCGTCATGGTATGTCGACCGAACGTGTCTCCTATCGGCTTTACGATGAACATGGTCGGCGGACCCGAAATTCTCTGATTTCCGTCCCGCTTGGAATACGGAGACGATTCTTTCATCAACGTCCTTATCCTGTCGGATGTTCGAAGTTGGGCCAGCGCCCGCGCTCCTTCGCCGTCCTTCCATTCGTAAGGCGAGAATTTGCC
>NW_022747728.1:0-640 GCF_011630105.1 Anneissia japonica | reverse complement strand
TTTCCGGCATGATCTAGAGGTGCCGTAATCGTAAATTTTCTTTTGGGGCTGAGGTAGTATAGACCTTCCATCTGTCAAAGGCCCTTCCTGGGCCACCTCTATTTCAAATTACTAGATCTGCCACTGTCAGCATTAGTGTCAGGCTGTACAGTAAAGTCGACTATACCAGAAAGTGCAAGTAAAATAGTCGTTAGAATTGATATAAAGATCATCAGCAAAAGCGTTAGGAAATCCAATCTGCGCAGCCGCCGCTGCACATCTTCGCTGCCGTCACCAGTACTCCTGTCTTTTGCACACTACAAATAAATATTAACAATTACGATAATTATATTAATATCATTTACTGATAATAAAATAATAGTCACTCAGGAAATAACGATAATAATAATAATAATAATAATAATAATAATAATAATAATAATTAATATACTATTTTAATTAGGCCCTGTTTGCTTGAGGTGATTAAGCGGGCTTCTGTGCAGCAGTCAGATCATTAATCAATCAACCAATCAGTCCATTTAATTAATTAATTGATTATTTAATTAATTCTTCCATTCATTTATTCATTCAGTTGCTTCATCATATTTCATAAATTCATGACACTACAAAGATCTAAATTGTTACTTTGCAAAATAATATT
>NW_022747727.1:0-753 GCF_011630105.1 Anneissia japonica | reverse complement strand
TATACTCTAAATGACAAATATCACAACATGGCTCTTCGAAGTTCAAATAAATTAATAAACTGCAAAACAAAGCTTTTCCTGAATAGCCCAATCCCATATAAGACTAGAATTCTTAACTCTCAAAAATGATCTGTCTCTGTGGTACCTCTTCCCCCTTTTTACCTCTCTCGGTCTGGGCTCGTCCAATGTTTAATGTTTAATTCCTTTACTTGTATTTTAATGTTTATTTGATGTCTTTTACTTTTTTGGTTTTTTTTAATGTATAGGTTTTTAACAATTTTGCGTCACAATTCAGTTATTACTGCTATGAGCAATCTTAAATTACACTTTTTTAAAATAATGTTTTGATATGAGAATTAAAGACCAGAATATACCGTATATATATATATTTATATATATATATAATAACAGTGAACATGTTCCTATTCGAGCACTTTTATTATTATTATTTATCTATTTATTTATAATTTGTTTACGGTGCTACCCAGCATACTTGATTATATATAGGCCTACTCGATATATATAATATAATATTGTACTGCGTAAGGGTTTATCAATATTTCCGCAATTATACAAAATCTATTCGGTACCCGGCCCTTCCTCCCCTCTGAAAGTGTACATAAAAAAAGTTGATTTTGCAAAACCATTCTCCATTATTTTAGTGAAGTCAACTAAAGTACTGTACAGTAGGCCTACTTACATAAAAATCTATCCATGGTTGCATTATAACTGGTAAAAAGTTATTTTCAGGGG
>NW_022747726.1:0-781 GCF_011630105.1 Anneissia japonica | reverse complement strand
CTTATCGTTTTTGTAAGTAAGTCAAGAGAGACAAAAATTAACTGACAATTAAACTTTTTTCATATATTTTTTCATTCTTTATTTGTTCAAATCTCTTCAAATCTACATACTATTTGTATCAATCTTAACACTGAACTTCGATTGTGCGGTCATCTTGCCTCGCCAAGGAACCGCCGTGTTTGACTTTGTTTAAGTTTGTTCATGTACAGTTGGCTTATTTCCGTCGCCTCGCAGGACGGAAAGGATCTGCGCAGAAAGTAATCGGGCTCGAACATGTACGACTCCATATTCCAGGCCAGCATGTGTCGGAAGGATATGCGGCGGCCTTCCGGATCCCTGATTATGGCCCTCGGATCGATCAGCTCCAAGGACTTTGCCATTTCCGGCGATAGAGCCACTCGATCAACTTCCATCAGCTCGTCGAGATCCATGATGCCTTCGCCTCCGACCACGTCTTCGTCGTCGTCGTCGCACAGCTCTCGGGTGAGCTCTTCCGTGTAATCTTTTCTCCTACTTGATCCGAACAAGGTCCTCGGCGACAACAGGTCGACGCGAACGTCCCACGCTCGTTCGTCTTCTTCTCCCGGACTGTCGGACAAAGCCTGCATTTGGGCATCCCGGGAAGTTCGTAGCGAAAGTACATTTCTATGCTGCGATCGAAGTTTTCAAGTCTCTGAAGAGACGGCACCGGACTGCAAAGCGTTTTTCTCCTTTTTAACTTGCTGGCTATTCCCATTCCTAATTTCGGTAAGAACGTTCTGAAAGCGTATTTAAACGAACC
>NW_022747725.1:15782-21076 GCF_011630105.1 Anneissia japonica | reverse complement strand
GCAGAATATATCCTAGAAAGATACACTACAATCGCCTTAAGTCATACATTGAACCATCTGTTACCCAGCAGCCTGTTGTTAGGACAGACGTATTGCAGCTCGACCAACTGTCAACCTTTGAATGAGAAAGCTGTAGCACCCTTCAGCGTTACTAGAACAGGCAGAATAGTGAAGCCACCTTCCAGATTCCTGGAATAACTACGAATGTATGACTATGTAAACACTTACACACATATTACATGAATTTACAATTAACACACACACAACCAAAAACCACCAGGTGTCAATGAGACATGTCTGGTGCATGCGCAAGGGAACTTGCGTATCGACGCGAGCGTAATTTTTTTACGCATGTGGTTATAGGAGCTAGGATTTGTTTTTTCTGGTTTTAGTGTTAGTGGCATGAGTGTCTTTTCTCCTTTTTGAATTGAATACGTCCATGCGCGCACGTAATTTTTTTAAAGCATGTTGTTTATAGAAGTTAGGATTTGTTTTGGTTCTAGTGTTAGCTGGTATTTGGGTCATTCCTGCTTGCGCGGCTTGCGTGATTGAATAAATAATTGTGATAGACTTGTCAATAATTTCACTGTTTCTGGTAGTTCAAACTCTCTTTCATCACTTGTGGTCTACTACAAGTTCCATGGATTATTGTATGCAGAAAATTTTTTTTATTTTTTTGGACGAGATGATTGTTTTCTGTTTTATTATTATTAATATGTAGTACCGTACGCAATTCGTATGCTACGTGAATGATTTGAAAGAGGTTGTAAGTCTGTACACTCCTCGTATATGCTACACATGGAGAGATTCTGTCTTTATTTGGTTTGCACCATACGCTATTCGTAGGCTGCATTACTGAATGCTTTTTTTTTGTTGAGATATTTTGTGGAAGATTTTTTCTTTGCACCATACATTATCCGTTTGCTGTTGCGTTGACTATTTATTTGTGTTTGTTTTTTTGCACCGCTAGTCATGCTGCGCTATTGAATGATTTCTTTGGAATGGTTTGCACCATACGCTCTTCGTATGCTGTACTATTGATTATATTATATGTGGCAAAGACAAGCCAAACCAGTCACTCGTCGCAAAAATCGATTTTGAGTTATTAATACAGGGTTAAAGAGTAAAATAAGAGCTATAAAATGGTAAAAAAATCATTCAAATCCAACATTTCCTTATGAAGTTACAAGCATTTATATATACAGCTGTTTAAAGTACAATATATGAGAAATCAGCCTTCAAAGTTTGATTTCAGTCATTTCTCATGCAGAAGCTATCATAAAATCTTTAAAAAGTGTTGTTTTAACATTGAAATTGGGAAAAATATCAGCACAGAAAGATGTATAGATACATAAACCTCAGTTAAGTGAAATAAAATAGATTTTTAAAAATTTTACATTCTAGCATGTTTTTGCTAATTTTCTCTGAAACACAATTTGCGACGAGTGACTGGTTTGGCTTGTCTTTGCCACATATGGAGATGGTTAGTGTATGCTTCCGTATGCTACAGTGATGGTAGATATTTTTTTTTTTGGCACTGTACGGTATTCGTATGCTGGTGTGTTGCATTATTTGTGACATTTTCATATGTACCATATGCAATTCATATGCTACATGTTTTTCTTTTATGTGAGACAATTTATTTATTTTTTTGTATCATACGCCATTTGTATGGTACAGTACTGTACATGGATACTGAGCAGTTACTTCCTTCACCGTATGCCATTCATTTGCTGGAGTGATGTCAACAGTCCCAGAGTCATCAAGAATCTCATCGACGGAATCTAACCATATCAATACTCAATCTCATCAGTGGAATCTACTTGGAGTCATCAATTAATCAATCGATGTGAACTTCATCTATCCATCTTCATATGTTCAACCAATGGAACCATCGTTTTCTGATGTGCTTCAACCACGAACTGATCACCTTGCCCAATGATATTCTTCAATTGAGCGTTGGCCTATTATATGAACTCTGTTTTAAATCATATCTACAGTATATACTGAATTGATAATAACTGACACATGAACAACCAGCTATGCAAAGGAATTTTAATTTCATGGACACTTACTGTATACTATAATAAATACCGTAACTCTATAATGAGATTGCTTATAATAATATCAGTGCAGAATGTTATTTAATGTATTTCATTATTATAATACTATAATGCATCGATAGGCTTTAATGTATTTGTTATTATTTCTGCATACATATGAGAAGTGGGACACTTCTTGGAAAGAGGGGTAGTGTAACCTTTCAACTTTAAGGTATACATATTATGGGATGGTCCCGCGAAATAGTCTCGTGGGCCGCCCGATATGATAGGAAGAGACTAGAGGGAGAGACGAGTCTCGGACGACCGGTGTGAGCAAGCTGCGTCTTGTGGTCACGTATTGGTCAAATAAAACCCATTTATGATCCAGCTTTATAATAGTGTCTGGATCTCTTTGTATTTCACGAACACTGTAGGGGCACATTAATTTTAAGCACATTGATCTTGTATAATGTGATATCTTTAACTGAGTGTGATGGAAAGGCAAGATAAACTGTACAATATGGTTTATCTATTGAACTACGTATTAAAATGTCTGACTGCTAATGAAATGAATGAATTGTTATTCCGGTTTCTTAACTTTAAGGTGAATTAATCTACCAGATTTAGTAAGAGTAATGGCATCATGGATTGGGTGATTGGGGAGAGTACATCCTTGTGTGTAAAGAAACACTTTAAGAAACAGAGTTTTTAAATGCAATGTAGGCCCTATACGGTGTAAAATGAACACAATAAACACAGGCATTCTTTATAAACGTTTTACGATCAGACGTATGACCTATACTATGCTGTAGCGGCCTAATGTAGGCCTAGTAGACCTACTGAACTACGGTAATATGTGAGATAGAACATAGAAACGGGGATAGAAATCACCACCCAATATTTTCAGTTTAAGCACCGCTTTTGAATAAGCGCCGCACTGAAACCTCCAAATATTTTATATAAGCGTGATTATTCGAGCAATTAGGTATTCCCTCTCGAGTCTATCCGTGTTCGAATTCCCATGCTCCTCAAAAATATTCTGAAACGTACTGAAATTGGCCGGGCATTTGAAGCACAGTAAAATTGAATTGAATTTACAATATATGCACAAATCTCTTATACTGTATGCATCAGATATTAATCTTTCATTTTCATCTTATACAGAGTACACAATAAAAAGAGCTTTGATTGGTCTTGTAAAGCAAAAGTACAAAGGCATAAAATCCATCTTGCTCTCGACTGAACCAAGACCCCTTCCATTTTGTTTTTACGTAATTCCAAGTAATTCTTGTTTTTTATTCAATTCATGAATATCTTTATTCTCCTTGTCACTCAGTTCTTTAATTTGTGTCTCCAAAGTTTCTTCCTTTAATTTATCAGATCTTTTTTTTGTGAACCATAACGGATAGGCATATCTCTAATTGCGAGCAGAATCATTTCAAAGAAAAGTTGATCGTCGATCACAAAACATATGTCATCATTTTTTATGTTGTCAATATTTTCCAATTTGTATGGGGTTGCTGCATACATAAATTCTGTATCTCTAGTTATTTCTTTAACTTTTTAACGAAGTTCTCATCTCGAAGAAGCGAATTGTTAACTTCCATTAACCATTTCCTCGCTCGATATTTAATAAATTAAGTTTAATTGTGATTGAGTGATCAGTATGGTAACCAGGTATTATGTCCGAGGAGGGAATCTTATTTAATAATTCTGTGGAAATTAAAAAATAATCCAGTCTACCATGCTTCCCGCCAAATTCTGTCTCCATGTATATCTTCGCAAAGCTGGATTTTGAATACGCCACGGATCAATTAAATCTTGTGTATTGCATAAATCGATAACTTAATGCCTTTCATTTTGCATTGTTAATTCTAACATAGTTTAATCAAGGAGGTATAAAAACCTCCTTGGTTTAATGAATCAATAGCTGGGTTTAATAATAAATTCCAATCCCTGCAAATAATGGTGTGTGGGTTATCAAAATCGTCATTTAAATTGGTATAAAATATCATGTTATCAATATTCGGTCCATATACTGTAAGGTAATCAAATTAATATTATATCCTTCTAATTCAATATCAAGAGCAAGTAGATTACCTTCAGTGTCTTTTAGAAGTACAGTATTTTTCATGCGAAAATTAAACCCTGTATTAAAAAGTATGGCAACGCCCCTTGTGTTGCTTTTAGGAACTGAAGTAACATTCAAGGCCCCATTCGTTCCTGATAAAGTGCTCTTTTTCTTCGGTAAAGTGGGTATCTTGTAGGCAATGTATTGTGTATTTCTTTACCCTTTAAAAACATCCCTTCGTTTGTTAAAAGTCGGAAAGCCCTCTACAGTTCACAGATGCTACTGTGATTCCACTATTTTGGGGTTGATGATTAATCAATTTGTTATGTATTGTCCGAACAATACTAATTTATATACAGCTAACGATTTAGGGATTCTACGTAAATCACATATCCGCCTATATTTAAATTGGTAGATAAAATAGGTACTGTAGTTACAGTACAAGACCAGCCGGAACCAACCAGGGTATCATCGCAAATTTACCTTTGTGTCTTAATCTTATCTTCTCCTTTACTAGCAGACTTTTCTCTTTCTCCTTACTTTTGTGGACACATCATCCGACACTGTGATAAACTTTCCTTTGTATTTTTTCTGTTTCAATATCTTCGGGGCATTTTTTAAAAATTCTTTCTCTATCCACATAACTCAAAAATTTAATAACTGGCTTAGGGTTTGACCCTTGGTTTCCCATCCTATGGGCATGCTCTATGTCAACACTCATGTTGAAGCCATTTTTTATAAAGTCTTTCATGAAAGTTCTACAGCTTTCCCCTTCCGCTTTCTCTGGGATCCCACAGACTAAGTTGTTCCTCCTGGACTTATTTTCAAGATCCTCGATTGACGACTGCAATCTTCCTGTGACTTCATTTAATCCATTTTTTCAATTCCTCTTTATTTTCACCAACAGATTTCTCTAGGCTTACAAACTCTTCATATTTTACACATTGTGAGAATTCATATCTATTTTCGTCTATCTCTAAATTAAGAACCTCTACACCAGACTCTAGTTCCCCGACTTTTAAATGTACCTCCCTATAATCAGATATCATTTTGAAATGATTAAGTATATCTCCCTCCACCTTATTCAATGTACAGTAGCCTCCATTATTGTCAGCTTATTCAAAGCCTTTTCCTGCATGTCCACTAGCATATCGATTTTACCGGCCTTGTCGGTGGTGTTG
>NW_022747725.1:12564-15382 GCF_011630105.1 Anneissia japonica | reverse complement strand
GAGTAGCTCAATTTACACTATGGTTCATCACCTTTGAGCAGAATTTAAGAACTCGTTTAGAGCACGTCCACTTGCTTCACGGGCATGCGCATAACTCCCTTTTAGAAGGATCTTATAATACCTTTATAAAATAATGTACATATATTTGTATGAATATAAAGCGAAACAAAATACACAAATAATAAAGACTTATTCAGCTACTGTACATTTAATTCAAACTGGCGTATACATACACAGTTTATAATATATGTTATAATGGTTTTTTACAGATTTTTAATGTTATGTTTGGCATTATTCGAATACAATTGTAAATTTTCAACTCAATAGAATTCTACCCTCGGATAGCTGAACTATTTATTTATTTAGGGCTAGATTTGTTTCTTGGGCCAAGTTGGTTTTGTTCCGAGTTGGTTTGGGGCAGAGTTGGTTTTGGGGCTAAGTAATGTCTGGGCCGAGTTTGTTTTGGTCCGAGTTGGTTTGGGCCGAATTGCTTTAGGCCGATTTGGTTTTGGGCCGAAGTGACTAGCATTTGAATGTACAGCAGTCCAAGAGTTTAGACAACTTTTTTAACATGAGTGTTGTGGTGTGGGGGGAGAAGTGGGGAGGTTATCAACCTTGCCTGTCAGGGGTCCATGGGGCTTTGCTCTAATATTTTCAGACGTAACTGCTTTTTGACTCTCTTGTAGTCTCAACTCATTTCTAGGGCGAACTTTGTAGTTCTCTTGATCCATTTCAAGAAGGAATCAATTGCATTGGACCAATGTTGATTTCATCTAAATTTTCACTAATGTGTTAATTAGTTAACTTTATAATATGTCCTATCATTAATGCATCAAATACATTATAATAAATAATATATTCAAAAGTTTGTATCAAAGACTGCTATTTTGCTGTATCAAAGGCTGCTATTTTGCCAATTCCACCTATGTTAAAAATAGATAATCATGTTCTCATGTACAGGGTAATTTTGAATGAAAAATGATTAATGCTCTAGTTGAAAAATGTTTAATTCCCTGAACGTTTCACATCCAAATCCCTGTGCCAAAATATAAATGGTCCAGAGCAAAATTTTTTTCTCATTACCATCCACTTCCTTAGCCCCATCACAAGCACCTTGTGTTTATGTTTGTCTTTTAAAGTCGAGCTTCGGAGGAAAAAGAAATTGTTGTAGAAGTGATTTTTCTAAGACAGAAAAAAGTTGTTTGGCGTAAAACTGGGGAACGGTGAATGAAATACAGATTTTTGAATATTTTACTGGGAGAAAAAGGGGCATACTGTAACCGCCTTTTTTTTACACCTTTTTCCCCCCAGTTTTTAAAATCAGTTGTCCAACTTATCAACAATTTTTTTTTTTACTAATTGGCAATCCATGGCCTTTGTGCCTAAATAAATAACAAAAGTATATTTTACTATAATGTACCATACCTCATGGTTAAGACCTGTTGCGGCCACTGATCCCACAACCGATGTACTGGTTGATATAACATGGCATTTTGTGCAAATACCTGTATTTGTTTTTTAATGTTTCTTTTTTACACCTTAAATTCTTAGGTCATTGTTAGCATGTCACAAAAATATTACTGGCGCACTGTCATAAATAGCCCCCTCAGCCACCACAGGTTCGAAATTTGAAATTGTAATAGTGCACTACCATAGGTAGCCCATTCGGTCACTACTGGTCCCAAAAATTGAGCCACACTATGTGTAATTATACTCATAGGATATCAAATGACAGCAGTCATTTGCATTTTGAGTACTATGTACAGTAGTTGCAATTTTAAAAATGCATTTATAGTATTATAGCTGTGTCAATTTTTTTTTTTTTTAATAGTTTGATAGTGACAACAGCAAACTGACTGACGTATATCTGAGGTACAAATTATTCATTAGTGGTTTCTTATGTATAACATAAGACAGCTATACACATTTGTGTAGAGGTGTGGCATTTGACAGTACACCTATTACATCCCACTAATGTCAAATTTGAGGTCCATTACAGTCTGGGCTTGTAATGTGTACACATCAAATTCACTGATCCTAGTCCTTATTCAATCATCTTTGAGAACAGCAATAATTAAAACATTTTGAATAAAACAAGGCAATATCATTAATAGGAAACAGCAGTGGCGGCGCCAGCGGGGTGGCAGGGGGGCTTAAGACCCCCACCGGACAGGTCAAGTCCCCCCCCCTGCCGGACAGAGCTCGCCGGGCAGTCGGACCATAAAACATATAAAAATAGGCCCACACCAAGCCAACACATGTCTGTCACAGTCTTAGAGTGCCATTTTTGGCCATCTAGAGGTTGATATTCTTTAAAAAAAATCTCATTTGGAAAGGGGAACCCCCTCTCAACCCCTTTTCCCAGCTCAAGCCTACGAGCTCAAGTTCCCCCTGTCGGACAATTTTCCCCCCCAGAAAATATATCCTACAGACGCCACTGGGAAACAGCGGTTCATTGTTACCGTAAGTGTAGTTGAATGAACAATAAAGTAAAATTTAAATGTCAAACTACTGTAAAGCAATAATTATGTGTAGGTCTACAATTGTGCATAAAGTTAGAGGTTTGAAACGTTTAACATTTTATTAATATAGAAGTTTAAAAGTTAATGATATTTTAGAATGCTTGAAATGATGTGTCTTTTAGGGTAACCATTTTAGAAATGATGCATTTTGTTTATTTATAGATGGTCAGAGGAGTGCAGCTTAAATTCCGAAGAGACCTAAGACTTTCAAGAAACGCAAGTGTTTCAAGCAGCTGAAGTAAAAGCTGATGTATCGTGTATGTATATATATGTATATGTATGTATGGGTGTGTGTG
>NW_022747725.1:9187-12394 GCF_011630105.1 Anneissia japonica | reverse complement strand
ATATGTGTATATATATATATATATATATGTATATATATATAAAATTAAAACGGAACAGTAGAGAAAATCCGATCAGAATGACAAAATAAACAAGCATCCACTGGAAGAATCCCAATGTCTGCAGACTGATCCGTTTTGGCCTTCCAGGCCTCATCAGTGCAGCTAGGGTACAGACCCAAACGAAACGTTTGACCAGCTTAGGTAGGGCCCAGACTAGTCCAACGACCACTAATGATTACAGAGCCAAACCAAGGCAATATATATATACACAGCCCAGGTGTGAATGCAAATAGTGGAATACAAGCCTTATACTATGCGGCTCGGTTCATACAGAGAATATTTTGTCATTCTTAACGCGTCCTACTAAATTCTTACGAGACAGCACTAGTCTGTGAATTTGTGAACAAGATCGGAGATCTAAAGATGCAATCTCTACCATGCATCAATTGCGGCCCGCTGGATCTCAATAGAGATTCTTTAATAATATATAAATTTAAAAAGGCAAATGGGAAAAACCCATAAAACAGCAAACGGCCACATAATGCAAAAATTGTTTTGGAAGTAGGAAAATGCAATATAAATTGAAACTTAACAAAAGAGGAATCTGACAATGAAAGAAAAAAAAAATACTCGGACTCGAACTTGGGA
Organism: Anneissia japonica; assembly: GCF_011630105.1. Lineage (NCBI taxonomy): Eukaryota > Metazoa > Echinodermata > Crinoidea > Comatulida > Comatulidae > Anneissia > Anneissia japonica. Next base: position 11,746 of record NW_022747725.1, on the reverse strand, counting down.
CCTTTAGCATACTGGGCTACTGCCATAGCAACTGGAATCACTAAGAAGGAATTGTGGTGGTTCAAGTGCAAGGAAGAATCTGATTTTTATGGTGCTAATATCGCATGTGACTAGACTACTATTTTCAGCTTCCTGGATCTTGAATATGATACTTCCAACCGCAACTCGAGCCCGGTATTTTTCGCATCCAGGGCGAACGTCTTAGCCACTCGACTTCGAAGGCATTTCCGTGATTCAAGCGCCAGGTAGAAAGTTTTTTCCACGTGTCTGTGTTTTTTTTTTCAATACCAATAACACATGCAACAGTATTAATATTTAGAAAATGAGTACCAACATTTTTTGTTCTTTTTTTCATTGAACGTACAGCATTAAACTTGATTTATTAATTTGTTTATAATATAATGAAAATGAAACAATGTGTAACAGGAAATTCAGTTACAGACGAATAAAGTGTTATCTTAATTACAATATATTACGCTTATATTGTCAAATTAAGATAAAAAATTAAGAACTCAATAGTACCAAAAAAGACATCACAAAACGCTACAAACCACCGGAGCGGCTAGGGGACCCCCACAACCCCAACCAGGGCCCTTCGCAGCCCCTGGCCCCCAGCGTATGGCTCGGGCCTTCCATCCCTTCGTTGCGCCACTGATTCTTTGTAGTTCCGCATTTACAATTTTTGCACCCCACTCCCTGATTGGAACCTCCCTGCGCCCCTGAATACATGAAACAGGGAATAAACTAATACATTTACTGCAAACGACTTGTGCACATGCCTCTTAAATGTAATAAAATCAAACAGAGTAGGCATTAACAGGGGTTTTTTTCCCCATGCGTGGAGGTACGACTACAAGACCGTACTTTTTTCTTTGAAGTTCCATCCATGTGTTTTCTGTTTATTTAGCCCTACATCAAAAACTATATTAAGCCACTGTTTCAAAAAGTGTATGCAGTTGGTTGTGGAGAATTGGCCATTTTGAATAGGGGATAACAATCACAAAAGAAAAATGCTAAATGACTAGTCCTGTTCTTATGTGAATTTTCTCAATTCTCAGGTGTTCATGTAATAACAGTCAATGTACCTTGAGTTTTATATATAAATAAAAAAATAATAATAATAATAGTGTTATGTCCAATATTAGTGTCATCATTATTGCTATCGTTATTTCAAACACCTTTACCGATATCATTATTTTTATTGTTGAATTGATTTAATAAAAAAAACACCATGATTTTTAATGAAATGGTAGGCTAATGTCATGCATGCTACAGGATATATTATGTTAATAATTACCGAATTATTAGATTATTAGATGCTGTATACAAAACAATTATTTAAAAATTGTAGATTCTCATATACTGTATATATAATTTTTTTTTTTTGCATTTGAATTGTGATTTCGTTTTAAAGACATCACCCTTTTTTGTACGAATCACCGAATCCCCACACAATCGTGCCCACCCCGGCACCTGGAGTATGCATTACGCCATCTGATGTGATAATACATGATAATATGAAGGATTAGAGTATAAGAGTGCAATGTTTAAAGAAAACATGTTAAAAATTTAATATAAAATATTGCCTAAAGATTGGGCTATAATTTGATTAACTAAAGAAAATGCTTAAATTACATTAATTACATTAGATGGTGATGCAAGTGTGCATGGAGTTTAATATAAGTTCGCAGAACTTAAGTTAAAAACCCCAATTAAAATCTAATTAACTATGACATTATGGTAAGAGTGACTTTAATAATATTATTATTAAATCGTTATCATTATTAATAACTATAACAATAATTATAGGTGTAATTTTCCCCAACCTGACATAAAAATGTACTGAATATTCAGTATGTGTGAAAACAACTGCGAAAAAAAAAATCGCAATTTGGCATCAATTTTGTGGTAACATTTTCTCTAAAAAAACCTTGTTTAACTTGCTAGAAATTATTATTCTTCTTTACTTGATTGAATTAGGATACAATTTATAAAATGTGTTAACAAGAAGGACAAAATACTGTACATCACAGGAAAAGCAAATTTGCAAAGGTACTGTAAAATAAGCCTGTTCCTTGGTGATCCGCTTTGTTCGTTCTCCTTAGTAGTCATATTAAAATCATATGTTACAATTTCCAACCAAGTTTTATATATAGACTTGCATTGTACTTGATGATTTTATTTTAATGATTTTTACAATTAAATAACGACTGCTGTAGAAACACGAGGAAAGCCATGCAACAGAATTATAATTATTAATATTATTTATACAATTTTATTTTTACAATTTTTTGAACATGACTATTGTTAGGGAGAAGGGAGAGGTGGGGAGGTCTTGATCCATTTCAAGAAGGAATTAATCACATTGGACCCAAGTTGATTTCATCTAAATTTTAATGTGCAGAACGTAGTTATAATTAGAAACTTTATAATATATCCTATCATTAATGCATCAAATACATTATAATAAATAACGTATTCACAAGTTTGTATTGCTTAATTGTAAAATTGCAGATACTGAAGCAAAGGCTGCTATTTGGCCGATTCCACCTATATGTT
>NW_022747725.1:5718-9124 GCF_011630105.1 Anneissia japonica | reverse complement strand
GTTTAATTCCCTGAACGTTTCACATCCAAATCCCTGTGCCAAAATATAAATGGTCCAGAGCAAAATTTTTTTCTCATTACCATCCACTTCCTTAGCCCCATCACAAGCACCTTGTGTTTATGTTTGTCTTTTAAAGCCAGGCTTCGGAGGAAAAAGAATTTTTGATATGTTGTAGCTGATTTTTCTAAGACAGAAAAAAGTTGTTTGGCGTAAAACTGGGAAACGGTGAATGAAATACAGATTTTTAAATATTTTACTGGGGACAGAAAAAAGTTGTTTGACGTAAAACTGGGGAACGGTGAATGAATACAGATTTTTGGATATCTTACTGGGGGAAAAATGGGGCATAACCGCCTTTTTTTAGACCTTTTTCCCCCCAGTTTTTAAAATCAGTTCTACAACACATAAACAATATTTTTCCTTCGGAGTCTAAGTTTAAAAGGGGTTGTCACTTTAAAAGACTGATGTATTCACTAATTGGCAATCCATGGCCCTTGTGCCTAATAAATAACAAAGTAAATAAATTTTAACTACCATACCTCATGGTTAAGGCCTGCTGCGTCCACTGATCCCACAACCGATGGACCTGTTCATATATCCTGGCAGTTTGTGCAATTATTGTTCTTTTTCACACCTTAATTCTTCGGTCATTGTTAGCATGTCACAAAAATATTACTGGTGCACTGTCATAAATAGCCCCCTCGGCCACCACAGGTTCGAAATTGTTGGTGTGCTGCCATCAGTAGCACATTCACCCACCACTGATCCCAGAAGTGATTGAGTCACACAAACTGTTTAGTGCACTACCATAGGGAGCCCATTCAGTCACTACTTGTCCCAAAAGTTGAGCCACACTATGTGTAATTATACTCATAGGATATCAAATGAGCAGTCTCTGATATTTTCATGACATAAATTTTAATTTGCATTTTATTCGTACTATGTTTAGTTGCAAATTTAAAAATGCATTTATAGTATTATAGCTGTGTCATTTTTTTGTTTTAAACTAGGGTGATAGTGACAACAGCAAATTGGCTGATGTGTATCTGGAAAAAGATGCAGGGACACCACTGCTGCCAGAAAGGTTCACCTTGTCGAAGGAGCAAATATATGTACGGTGTGTGATATGGTCACAGCATGCCGTGTACCTATGCTCATACTATATTTTCCATTTACACTATGTAGCTAGCTGTCTCTTATACACATCTAGATGTGTATAAGAGACAGGAGTATAAGAGTGCAATGTATTAAGAAAACATGTTTAAAATTTTATATCAAATATTTCCTAATGATTAGGCTATAATTTGATAAACTAAAGAAAATGCTTAAATTACATTAAATTACATTAATTACATTAGATAGTGATGCAAGTGTGCATGGACTTTTTAATATACTGTAAGTTCGCAGAACTTAAGTCAAAAACCCCAATTAAAATCTAATTAACTATGACATTATGGTCAGAGTGACTCATTATTAATATTAATAACTATAACAATAATTATAGGTGTAATAATTTTCCCCTACCTGACATAAAAATGTACTGAATATTCAGTATGTGTGAAAACAACTTGATTGAATTTGGATGTAATTTATAAAACGTGTTAACAAGAAGGACAAAATAGATCATAAGAAAAGCAAATTTGCAAAGGTGAAATAAGCCTGTTCCTTGGTGATCCGCCTTGTTTGTTCTCCTCAAGTAGTCATATTAATGTATTCTGTCTCTTATACACATCTAGATGTGTATAAGAGACAGCGATACAAGCGGCGCCGAAACACCGAATCCCCACACTATCGTGCCCACCCCGGCACCTGGAGTTATGCATTACGCCATCTGATGTGATAATTAATGATAATATAAAGGATTAGAGTATAAGAGTGCAATGTTTAAAGAAAACATGTTAAAAATTTAATATAAAATATTGCCTAAAGATTGGGCTATAATTTGATTAACTGAAGAAAATGCTTAAATTACATTAATTACATTAGATGGTGATGCAAGTGTGCATGGAGTTTAATATAAGTTTGCAGAACTTAAGTTAAAAACCCCAATTAAAATCTAATTAACTATGACATTATGGTAAGAGTGACTTAAATAATATTATTATTATTAAAATTGTTATCATTATTAATAACTATAACAATAATTATAGGTGTAATTTTCCCCAACCTGACATAAAAATGTACTGAATATTCAGTATGTGTGAAAACAACTGCGAAAAAAAAAATCGCAATTTGGCATCAATTTTGTGGTAACATTTTCTCTAAAAAAACCTTGTTTAACTTGCTAGAAATTATTATTCTTCTTTACTTGATTGAATTAGGATACAATTTATAAAATGTGTTAACAAGAAGGACAAAATACTGTAGATCACAGGAAAAGTAAATTTGCAAAGGTAAAATAAGCCTGTTTCTTGGTGATCCGCTTTGGTCGTTCTCCTCAAGTAGTCATATTAAAATCATATGTTACAATTTCTAACCAAGTTTTATATATAGACTTGCATTGTGCTTGATGATTTTATTTTAATGATTTTTACAATTAAATAACGACTGCTGTAGAAACACGAGGAAAGCCATGCAACAGAATTATAATTATTAATATTATTTATACAATTTTATTTTTACAATTTTTTGAACATGACTGTTGTTAGGGAGAAGGGAGAGGTGGGGAGGTCTTGATCGATTTCAAGAAGGAATTAATCACATTGGACCCAAGTTGATTTCATCTAAATTTTAATTTGCAGAACGTAGTTAATTAGAAATCTCTTATACACATATAATAAATAACGTATTCACAAGTTTGTATTGCTTAATTGTAAAATTGCAGATACTGAAGCAAAGGCTGCTATTTGGCCGATTCCACCTATATGTTAAAAAGAAGATAATCAAGTTTTCATGTACAAGTTAATTTATGATTGAAAAATGATTAATGCTGTAATTGAAAAATGTTTAATTCCCTGAACGTTTCACATCCAAATCCCTGTGCCAAAATATAAATGGTCCAGAGCAAAATTTTTTTCTCATTACCATCCACTTCCTTAGCCCCATCACAAGCACCTTATGTTTATGTTTGTCTTTTAAAGTCAGGCTTCGGAGGAAAAAGAATTTTTGATATGTTGTAGCTGATTTTTCTAAGACAGAAAAAAGTTGTTTGAAGTAAAACTGGGAAACGGTGAATGAAATACAGATTTTTAAATATTTTACTGGGGACAGAAAAAAGTTGTTTGACGTAAAACTGGGGAACGGTGAATGAATACAGATTTTTGGATATCTTACTGGGGGAAAAATGGGGCATAACCGCCTTTTTTTAGACCTTTTTCCCCCCAGTTTTTAAAATCAGTTCTACAACACATAAACAATATTTTTCCTTCGGAGTCTAAGTTTAAAAGGGGTTGTCACTTTAAAAGAC
>NW_022747725.1:3803-5062 GCF_011630105.1 Anneissia japonica | reverse complement strand
ATGTGTATCTGGAAAAAGATGCAGGGACACCACTGCTGCCAGAAAAGTTCACCTTGTCGAAGGAGCAAATATATGTACGGTGTGTGATATGGTCACAGCATGCCGTGTACCTATGCTCATACTATATTCTCCATTTACACTATGTAGCTAGTTTTCAGGGAACACTTGAATTTTCTCAAGTGGCTTTCTTGAAAAGAGTGTTCTTTTACTCTAATTTCAAAACACCTAATGCATAGACTGATGGTGAAAGCTTTTGTAAAATAATTTGAGTCAGTCAATAAAGTATACTATCTGTATTTTCATTCTGTATGTATTACAGGCTGACTAACATGGTATTTCAACAATCTTGTACAGCATGTCTACTGTTAATTAATTTTCAAATTTTAATTTTATTTTATAAGTGTATGATCCAAAGCATAGGTGTATGTGCAATATAAAAGCTGGGTACAAGTTATTCATTATTGGTTCTTTTTGTATAAGACAGCTATACATTTGTGTAGAGGTGTGGCATTTAACAGTACACCTAATACATCCGACTAGATGTAGACTAGATCGTGCGTTCTAATTCCACCCGAGTACAAATTGCGATTTTTTTTTTGCAGTTTTCACACGTACTGAATATTCAGTATATTTCCACGTCAGGTAGGGCAAAATTACACCTATACTTGATTCTCCTGACGCAACTCCAGTTATTGTCTATTCCATCTAAGTAAGCAAAGAAAGCAGAATAAACGGGATATAAAAGTGTTTGATTCTGTTCCTCATGAATTGTTTTTATTTAAGTTGTCTAATAATTATTTTCGTATTCGCCACACTCTTGTTTCTTGGATTGGCAATTGTCTCTATGATAGACCTCAATGCACTTCATTTATGGAATCATTTCAAGCAAATTTCCTATGAAAAGTAGTGTCATTCAAGGCACTAAACATGGATCTATTCTTTTTATTTTTTATGTTTTATCAATGACATTGCCAGCAACTTTGGTTGCCCATTTTCACTTTATGCCGATGAAATCGTTATGTTATGTTATTCTAAGGACGTATCTTCGGACCAATTACCGGTACCACATATTGCCTCACTCCTGGAATCTTAGTCTCACAGTAATGGTTTGTCCTTCGCCCCTATGTAGAATTATGAATAGGCCTATAGACTTTCGTAGAAATCCAGCTAATTTCCCTCACTTTTTCTCCATGGCACAATTGTTGAAGAAGTTCACAGTTTCAAATACCATGGCATTTTAATCTCAGATAACCTAAAAA
>NW_022747725.1:0-3759 GCF_011630105.1 Anneissia japonica | reverse complement strand
TTGTTTTATATATAAATTATACATAAACCTGCTACTGAGTGCTGTTGTTGTATATATGGTCTCCTTCCTAAATGTGAAATCACTCAAATTAAACGTCTTGAACTTTACGTTGCTCGACTTCTCTCTGATCACGCTACATTCTTATCCAACTGTCTTTTCATATTTTTAAATTATTCCTTTTATTCAACGACAACAATACTTCCTGCTTAAAGCCCTCTGTTATGACATCGTTTGATCTCCTGGCCACCCTCTTCATTTTTTTTCTCCCCCTGCCCGTTCTATGTAAGTGACCCTTCGCCACAACCGTTACTCTGCTTTTCTTCTCTTCCGTGGACACACTACTCGGTTCTTGCATTCAACTCTACCTCACTCAAATTCGCTCGCGTCTTCTGTTCATCTCGATCTTTCTTATTCTAAGAAAAATGCTATCAGAGAAGTCCTTAAATGTAAAGACCTTTTGTCAATATTTGGTGGGGTGTATGCGGGTGGTCACTAGTACCTTAGTGGAGTAACGTCCCTACCCCGGGATGCATAGTTTGATTAGGTTGGCTTATGCGGCTCATTAAGACCTTAGCGTAGTGACGTCCCTATCCTATAATGCATAAATAATTATTATTATGCTCTGTTAAGAGTGTTTTCAACTTGTCTCCTTTTGTCATGTCTTTTTTATTGTGCGGATATTGGCCCATTGATGGCATTTGAATTGAAATGATAGTAATACGTGAATTTAAAAAATTGGGTTAGTCAGGCCATGGAGTTATAATCATTTTATAACTCCATGGTCAGACACACACTTTAATTAATGTTAATGAACAGATTATTAGTGAAGCAAAACTGGATTTATGCATCTCTTTGTAAACTATGAATGTACAAATATTTTACTTCCTGGTCTCAGTTTGTAATCGCAGATGAGTGGTTCTGGTTTTAAACTACTCAAAATTAAGTGCCATGTTTATGTTTAATATACAGTAGTAAAATTCATCATCATCACATCACCAGGCAAAATAAAGCGTCAACAAATTTCTCATGATCTCTTATTAACGATTTTCGGCAAGCATAGAGATCTCTCTTATTAACGATTTTCGCAAACATGTAAAATTAATCATCATTGATCGTATGTTTCTTTGTTGTTTATGTACTTTTGTTGCCATGAGAAAAACTAATTTCATATTAACGTTTCCGATCCTCGTAGCGCTAGTCACGTGATGCAATTTCGACTAATCACGTACTCGTATTTTGGCTATGTAATATAAGAAAATATTAAATGGTTCCGTTATTTTATAGAGTAATTCTTAAACAGCCAATGTATAAAGTACGGTAACTATGCTAGCCGTTTATCTGTTGAAAATTGTTAGCCTTGTTTGAATTTAGTACTGATAAATATTTTGCCTAGTATTTTTGTCCAGACTAAATGAGATATTATGAATAAAACATTTAAATGGTTGCTGAGAAAATTTAATTTTTACAGATATGATGAGTTACAGGTTATGATAATTGTTTTCGGTCATTTCCTTCTATTATATTTAACATAAACATGGCACTTAATTCTGAGTAGTTTAAAACCAGAACCACTCTACATAGGCTATGTAATGTATAACAGATATTGTGTAAAAGTTAAATAAAAGTTCTTAATATTTTAATTAAGTAATGTGTTCAGTTAATTATTTGCATCTATTTCTGGCTATGTAATATAACAGATATTGCCTTTTCTATCGGTGTAATAATAACATTTGATATCCCCTTGGGAATTATATTTTTTCTCAGGACTATATTTTCCCTCAGCGCTACGCGCTTCGGGAAAATATATTCCCTCGAAAAAAAATATAATTCCCTCAGGGATATCAAATGTTATATTACACCTCTAAGCAGGCAATATCTGTATAATACTTCACTCATGCCTTTTAATGAGACATTTCGAGCATGTGCTTAGATATATATAGGTCTATATATATGTTTGTATTGTAAATAAATTGACACCTACAAGATGTTCATTTGCTGTAACACTATTAACATTGCCATAAATTATCGTTTACGTCATTGCTATCCCAATTATCATTAACATAACTTTCCATCATTATAAACCATCATAATCATTATCGATCACAGTTTTGATCATCATCATCCTCCATCGCCATCAACCCTATTATCATTCCACATCATCATAATCATTTTCCATTATAATCATAGCTTTTATTATAATAATTATCATCATCATCATTTTTATGGACATAAGAATAAGTTACTGTAGAATTAACACTAATTTATAGCAATAATTTGGAATGCAACAATAGTTTTATTATTATGTCCCCAATATGTCATGAATTATTGTCAATGATAAAGTATTCTTTTTGTTTTTCTTAAATATTGAGCTTTCTATTGAATGAATGTAGGATGGATAGAGTAACGGCTTAGACTAATGTATGGTATGGATTATAATGCTAAATAAAAGTAACAGAAAAACAAACAAAATAAATCCTCGTTGTAAAAAGTATGTAGTAGGCTCTACCGATGTTCACTATAAGGATTATGAGGGAAAACACTCCGATTTATTGCTCAAAGGGTCACAAAATATAAACCATTATCCTTAACATACCGTATTCATAATGAATGAATGTCGTCAAATCATCATCATCATCACCACCACAACCACCAGCACCACCATTGATATAATCCAGTTCCATCATACCTTTCTGTCATTGTGTTCTTTTTTGTCTATTATCAAGGTAATTTACTATCATCATTATATCTTCTTCCATCATTATCAATACTCTGTCATCATCATTCATTATAATCCATTTCATTTTCATCACCCTCCATCATTTTCATTACCACCATCAGTCACCCTCATCATCATCATCATCATCGTTTAACCATTAGCAATATTATTTTCATCATTATGAATTATTACTGATTATGATTTATGGAAGAAAAATATGACTTCTGTTTTTAGGCCTAAATATTTTAATACGCAGTACATATGTAAAGACAATTATTACCTAACAAAATCTATATTGCTGAATATGGCCTGCCTTTTCCATATTATTTGCGGAAAACCATGGTTGTCAAAAATTCCTCAGTAAGCAATAGGTTATATAGATCAAGTTGAATTAGAGCAAATATGAATGTGCGTCTTCTGAACAACTTGACTTTCTGAACCAATGTGATGAAACTAGGAAAAGCCCTGTCCTTAAAAACGAGGAAAGTGGTTTATGCCAAAATCTACATACCGCCCTCTATGGTTTGCTTATAAGGCATACAATTTACTGGATACACTCCACATTGTTTAGAAGTTTGTATACATTTTGTAACATTTTCACATATGTTATGTCTGCGGTTTGTGGGTAGGTTATAATCAAGTGTTGTTATAATAGTAAAATGTACGGCTTTTTCTGTGAATGGAAGGACCTGTTCGAAGCACGAACACCTGTAGACCAAACCCAGTACCGTTACGATTTTTAATCGTGCTGGAAATCCACTATATATGTAATTATGTATATACATTATATTAGCTATGTCTATATAATATATGTATCGTGTACGGCAGTACAAAACATTGGGACCAGGGGATATTATGAGGCGTAGGCCTACTGTAATATAATCATGTTATAAGTATTTTTTTATTTAAAACATTTTATGCAGTGGCGGATCTAGAACGTAGCAATGGGGGTTAATGCAAGGTGCAAAGCACTGAATTTGGGGGATGGGGCGTGGGTGATTTTGGGTGGGGAGTCCTCTTCAATTGAAGATTTTTTTTTTTCG
>NW_022747724.1:0-1032 GCF_011630105.1 Anneissia japonica | reverse complement strand
GTATGGATTGGATTAGGACAATGGCATCCAATCAGAATTAAGAATTAGTTTTAGACTGGTGTAGCCATAGCCACTGCCATTAAATATAAGTAACAAAAGTAATCAAATGTAAACTTTTTGAAAGTAATCATATCAATATAATGGTCAATCTAGCTGATCAATTTTGATGCTCAATACATATACAAATGTTGTGAAAATTGGAGTCACCTTAATATTTTTGTGATTAGATGAAACACTGATTCATCTAGTCTATTTCGTGAATACTTACCTGGATAACCGACTAATTGCCATTGTTCCCAAAACGGAACACCCCTTCGAAAAAAAAATTGAACAGTCCGACCCAAGGCGCCACGTGCGAACCGTCTCCCTAACAAACGTCCTCATTCCCTTTTCGACGTTGTTCGAAGTTGGATACACCCAGCCTTTGAAATTACTAGCAGTCTTTTCAAGCTATTCTGTTCTTATTTTGCCTTGGATTTATTTTCAACTTTACAAGATATCCTTTGTTTATTGTAGTCTCGATCGGCATGTCCGCTCGCAAGTCTTTGTGCTCGGCCTGTGGGGGCCCTAAACCGAGTGTTAAGCTCGACCGGCACTCGGAGTGCCCGTTGTGTCGCTCGTGTAGCAAGGCTGAGCCTTGCGAGATTTGTGCGCGCTGGCCCCCGACTAAGTTTGCGGCGGCTCTAGATTGGGCAGCTCAGGCTGCCACTCGATCTCAGGGTTCGCTGCCGGCTGCGTCGGGGGTTGTTGCGGCGCCGGATGACTCGCCTCCACCGCTGGAGGATTCGTCGGCTTCGCGTTCGGCTGGTCCTCCTCCTCCGCTGGATCCGGCGTTGGTTTCGTTGATTTCGGAGCAGGTGGGCCGGGTGGCTCGGGAGGTTTTCGCCGGAATGCGGGCCGCTTCAGCGGTCCCGGATCCTCCGGTTTCTGCCCCTCCAGTCCCTGGGGATGGGTTCCGGGTGGCCGACGAGTCGCCTATGGACGACTCGTCCGAGCATCTTGAGTCGGAATCTGAGGACATTGTCCTCGGCT
>NW_022747723.1:0-608 GCF_011630105.1 Anneissia japonica | reverse complement strand
TTGTCAAGATAATCTATCTCGCCATGACAACATACAATTTTTACTATGTCGACTTGTCAAGATAATCTATTTCACCATGACAACATACAATTTTTACTATGTTGACTTGTCAAGATAATCTATCTCGCCATGACAACATACAATTTTTATTATGTCGACTTGTCAAGATAACCTATCTTGCCATGACAACATACAATATGTATTATTTCGACTTGTCAAGATAATCTATCTCGCCATGACAACATACAATATGTATTATGTCGACTTGTCAAGATAATCTATCTCGTTACTATGTCGACTTGTCAAGATAATTTATCTCACCATGACAACATACAACTTTTATTATGTCGACTTGTCAAGATAACCTATCTCGTCATGACAACAAAACATTTTTAGTATGTCGACTTGTCAAGGTAATCTATCTCGCCATGTCGACATGATATGTATATTATGTCGACTTGACAACATAATTATCTTGACAAGTCGTCAAGTCGAATGGCACTTAGGTGCTTCCGTACCTATATTATCGTAATTTTTCATATTTTTTTTATAATTTTTTTTTTATACCAACCGGATTTTTGAAAGATTATAGGTGCGTTTTCCCACGT
>NW_022747722.1:0-796 GCF_011630105.1 Anneissia japonica | reverse complement strand
ATGCATTGTAACTCATTTGAATGAATATTTTAAACGGACAGGTCAATTTCGTAATAATAACTCCCGATTACTCCTTAGTTTTGTGAAACCACATATGCCTGTAACTAGAGACCATTTCCCATTGGGTAAGGAATTATATGACAGCTGCAGGTATAGATACATCCAAGTACAGAGGGCATAGCACAAGGTCAGCTTCAGCCTCTTGTCTTGTAAATAGAAACTTTAACATTACAGATGTAATGAGATCTGCAGGCTGGACGAAGGAAGAAACTTTTCAAAAATTTTATAACTGTAGTCTTCCTAATGCATTTAATTATGGGAATGCAGTTCTAGATGCCAGTTTGCAGTAGATATTAAGGATAATTATAACACAATTTTGAAAATAATGTAGGTTTAGTTCCTCTATTATATACCATTTTTATCGGTATTTTGTAAATGCTGTGTTGGAAGTTATACAGTACAATAGCTGTCTTTAGTTGATTGTTGATTGTTGTATTCAAACTAAATGACTTCAAGTTTTCCTTCTGCTTAGAGCCACAGTAGACAAAATATTTATAAATACTGTACTAGTTTTTGGTTACTATGATTACAGTAGTAGTGTATGTGTGTTAAGGGTCAGTGAACCAGATAGTAAGCCTGTTCTGTACTTGGCTAGTATAGTACTGTACTAGGTACTGTATACAATATGTGTTAATGTAGTTATTAAATATTTGAATTGAAGTGATTGAGTTCTGTAGAATTTGTTGTGTGTTTCTCAAAGGGAAAAATTATGAATATTGGTTCAATGTCATCTCTA
>NW_022747721.1:0-524 GCF_011630105.1 Anneissia japonica | reverse complement strand
GAACCCTCCCAAGCCTATTCCATCGGGCTATGGTTCGTGGTTATAATTAAATAATTAATTTAAATAAATTATATTTAGATTTCAATACTCCTAAACACTTAAAACTTTTCCATCTCCCCCACTTTTGGCGCCGCTACTAAGATTGCTTTGAACAAAATATGCCTAACATTGTACAGTCGGCCTACCTCTGGGCCCCTGGGATTCATTACAAGCATTCATCTTATTCAAGCACCTGCGCTACATCTTTGATTGACTTGTTTGTTTTGGCTTGAATAACGGAAACTTAGTTTCTTCAATTCCGCTTAATGCGTATGTGAATCTGTTTTTTTTTTTTTACTTTATTGTCAGTCTAGTACGGCGCATCTTATTTTCACAAAGAACCAGACGCGGTTATCTCATGCAGAGTAAAAGGGAATTTTATGGTTATTTCCTGTATACGCATTTCCACTGATCAAGCCAATTCAAGATGGGTAAGATTTACGAGAGGGCTCGAAAGTAACAGTGGAGAGGATGTATCACATATG
>NW_022747720.1:0-1221 GCF_011630105.1 Anneissia japonica | reverse complement strand
ACTTTCTTTTATAAATTTTTATCAAAAATAAAATATATATAAACTTTTTGATTAAATGTTTAAAAAGGAGATCAATGTAAAATCAATTCTCTTTAGTTATTAAATGAATTATTATTTTCAGAGTCGGTTCCTCTCGGATAAAATTGGTCCGTCGGCCTCAGTTGCCGCTTGTAACGTGTTTGGTGCCCTTAGGATATGATTGTTTCTGCAGTAGAGTGGAGGGAAGTCATGTATGTTTCTCCCACACATGAACAATCTTTTGCAGTGAATTATTAAGCTTTTGTTGACGTGTTTTATCAAGCACATAATGCATTTCCTAGCCCTGGCGACACACAGCATGCATCATTTTTGGCCGCTAAGATTTGGGCTTAAAATGAAACACAAGACTGACTTAGTTTTAAATATTCCATAGGCCTATTAGGCATATTGTGTGAAGCATTAGGTCATACATAGTTGTTCTATTATATGATAATAAAGGGGTCAAAATGTCTTTTAAATAATTGCTCATGTATTTCGTCGCAGCGTTTAGCAAGCACACAACCAAAACAAAACAAGGTAAAAAATAAACTTAAAGCGGACCAACACGTTTTACCATCATCGTTTAATTTCTGTACTTTACACCAAAAATAGAGTTTACCGGGCGCGAAGAGCGAAAATAACATACTATTTTTTGTGGCTGTATACTCAATTAATTGCACACACAACAAATGAAAAAATATTATATAATAAGAGATGAGATATTTATCTATCATTTGATTGAAAACAAATATGAACAACGATAAAAAAAATTCAGGTTATAAGTACTAAATAGATAGCGGACCGATTTTGGCTTATGGACTACATTTGGCAGTAGTAATTTTAAAGCCAAAATCGGTCCCGGTCAGCGGACCCATTTTGGCCCCGGACCAAATTTTTCCTAACAGGGCTAATTACCTTAAATTGATAAGGGCTAATATGTATGTAATATCTAATGTTTTGTCATAGTGTTTCATATACCGTCACGTAAAAGTTTCTCGTCGATAATGCGAGAGCAATAACAAACGGTGATGTGCAAAAAGCATCGTTCTAACACAAATCAAGGCTCAAGAGCTGTAAGAGCTTTTTTTTCTACTTTGAAACAATGGTGAAACTCTGTTTGTTTTTATAGTCAGATCCATGGCTAAAAGTTATAATACTCCAGGTATAAGCTAGAAAGAGAGAGAGAGAGAGAGAGGGAGAGAG
>NW_022747719.1:1423-1808 GCF_011630105.1 Anneissia japonica | reverse complement strand
TAGCCCGATAATCCTAAAAAGGCTCTTACATGTTTCTTAGTTAGTGGTCTCGGAAAGTTTACAACTGCTTCTACTTTATCTGTCAAAGGCTTTTTTCTCCATTGCCGACAATATGACCCAAAAATGATACTGTAGCCTGTGCAACTTTGCATTTTACTGGCTTAGCTGTAAGTCCAGCATGACCTAGTCTACCCAATATATCATTTAAGTGAGTAAGGTGTTCCTCTCAAGATTGACTATAGATACATATATCATCAATATAAGCTCTGGCATAGCCATGACAACCAGTTAACACTTTGTCCATCAGTCTTTGGAATGTACTGCTACTATTTTGTAACCCAAATGGTAACACGTTGTAACAGAACTGTCCAAAGGGAGTAATAAA
>NW_022747719.1:0-1372 GCF_011630105.1 Anneissia japonica | reverse complement strand
TTGCCTCGGTTACATCATCTATAATTTCGTCAATACGAGGCATAACATATGGGTCAAACTCAGTACGTTTGTTTAATTCTCGGAAGTCAGTCACTAGTCTAATTTCTGTTGCCGACTTTTTAATGGCCATGATAGGAGATGCATAAGCACTTGTAGTGGGTTCAATGAGTCCCAATTCCAACATGCTGTCTATTTCTTTCTTTACTAATTCTTTAAGGGAGTGTGGAGTCCTGTAAGCCCTTAGTCGAACAGGTGATTCTTCCTGTGTTTTAATGGTATGTGTTATTAAATCTGTCCTACCTGGGACATCTGAAAAAACATTAGCATGATTACATAATAGTGCTTTTAACTCAGCTTTTTGCTCATCATTAAGTCGATCGGGAATTAGTACGTTTGCCCATGTTTGGGTTTGACAGTAATGTAACTCAATGCCCATGTCATTCTCCTGAGTGTCAAGTTCATTAAGTGAGTTGACATTGGCGAATACATAATGACACATGGCTATCTTTTCACTATGATCCCTTTCATACCACGGTTTCAACATATTAACGTGAAGCACCCGTTTACTTTTTCTGTTATTAGGTAGAGTAACTTCATAGTTTACATCATTTAATTTATCTGTAATAACAAAGGGACCTTGCCATTTACTGTCCATTTTCGAATTTCCCTGTGGTATTAGAAAATTAATACTTTATCGCCTATATCAAACTGCCTAAGAGTTGCATTCTTGTTATAGGCCGCAGCCATGGTGTTTTGACTTTTAACCATATTACAATTTGCATCTTTCATTAAATCTGCCATAGTTTGTCTCATTGTAACCAAATATTCTACTACATCTTGGGAAGCCGATTCATCGGATATCCAGTTAGCCTTAACTACACTTAATGGTCCTCTAACTTCCCGACCATAGAGAAGTTTAAAGGGAGAGTGCCCTGTAGATTTATGGGGTACCTCTCGATATGCGAATAAAAATGCAGGTATATAATCCTCCCAGTGTCTCATTTGCTGTTCGTCTAGTGTTCGGAGCATATTTTTGAGAGTCCCATGGAACCGTTCGGTCAAGCCATTTGTTTGTGGGTGATATGGGGTAGTGGGAATTTGTTTTATTCTCAGCGTTTTAGATAGAGATTTCATCATTTCGGACATGAAATTAGTTCCCTGATCATGCACTATTTCGGTAGGTAGACCTACTCTACTGAAAACCTCAATTAAGGCATTAGCTACTGTGGTTGCCCTAATGTTAGAAAGAGGGATTGCTTCAGGATACTTAGTTGCATAATCACAAATCGTTAAGAGATATTTATTTTGTTTAACAGTCCTGGCTAGCGGACCAACAATGTCAATACCTATTCTACGAAAAGGGATATTAATA
>NW_022747718.1:0-831 GCF_011630105.1 Anneissia japonica | reverse complement strand
TCATTGCCAATTCTTAATATTGTGGTCTAAAAAGCACAACTTTGGGCCATAAAAATTTAAAAATGGTCATTCTTAATTTAGCTTTTGGCACTAGGGCCAATGGTATGCCAAACAGTGAACTTATCACTTTTCAAAGTGGCAGTCCCATCACAAGACAAACATACATACAAGATGCTGTACATAGACTAAGTATCATTATGATGTGGACATGGTGTGGTCATGAGAAAAAAAAAAATTCTATTACCGTAATAGGTCTTAATCCCAGGACCTTGGGATTGGAAAACAAGCATCTTGTCCACCAAGCTATTCAGCTCGACTCCTTGAATCTGGTCATGGCCTCAAGTGACAGATAATTAATTGAGCTTTGTACTTGTTAGCGCATATTTAAATATATTTTGCTGCATGGGGTGTGCCCATTGTGAAGCTTGCTTCAGGGGGACAAATAAAATGATATTGATACAAACATGCAGATTATGAATTTGCGACTTGTTAACCTACTGTAGGCTCAGCTCCAGGTTCCAACTTGAAAAACCTGTAGTAGCAGAAATCCTCAAAAAACTGATCCATCTTCATACCTAACAACCTATTTGCGTTTCTTTTTCTTTTAGGAGACCTTTTCCTATCCAGTGTCTACAAAAGCTATAACCAGAAATGAGGAGGGTGTACTTGTGAAATGTTTTCAGTGTTCTGCGGAGATTAATTCAAATACCGTGTTAGCTTTTGAACGGTTGAAAGTTGATCTGGTAAGTTGTTGTACGAGTGGTTTGCATGTGCAAGCCTCTGGCATCTTCACTTTCTTCTATTTGCTGTGCTTCTCTGTCCTTGCTTTGT
>NW_022747717.1:0-659 GCF_011630105.1 Anneissia japonica | reverse complement strand
CGTCTCATGCGCAATGCTTGGCTGTACGGAATGTTTTTTGTACAGTGCGGGGGGTGACAGCTGCTCTTGAGGCATAGCATTGTAATACATTGTTCCCGACGGGTATTTAGACCCGTTCAACAATGAAACCTTTGTGGTCTAGTGGTTATGACGCTCGCCTTGTCAGCGAGAGGTCACAGGTTAGAATCAAGTTGGAGGCATTTTATTACTCATTACTTATATATATATATATATATATATATATATATATATATCCTTGCAATATAATTATTGCAATCCTATTATATATACATATATATATATACATATATATATATCCTTATTAAAACACTGTACATGTACCTTTGATGATTTATATTATATTTATTCAACAGTGTTAACGGCTAACTTTTCTTAAATATTTTATATAATATACGACAGTATTTCTAGCCGTATTTCCAGATTTATCTGGCCAAACGCCCTCTTGAGGCATAGCATTGTAATACATTGTTCCCGACGGGTATTTAGACCCGTTCAACAATGAAACCTTTGTGGTCTAGTGGTTATGACGCTCGCCTTGTCAGCGAGAGGTCACAGGTTAGAATCCCGTTGGAGGCATTTTATTACTCAATGATTTTTCATAGGACTTTAAAGCTACAGTGTAGCCTACGATGATCCAT
>NW_022747716.1:0-908 GCF_011630105.1 Anneissia japonica | reverse complement strand
TTTTTTGTTGAAGGGCTATCCTCCATACGATTATAACACCTTTTTTTCTATTTGAGCACTGTTATTTATATTATTATTATTTATTTATTTGTTTGTTTGTTTATGGTGCTACGCAGCAAACCTAATTTGAATATTATTGCCTGCTTTCGCCAAGTAGATGGAAGTAGATTTAAGGAGACAGACAGTCTGTTCAATTGTATTTTGATGTTCAGTACATTTTTTATCAACATTCAATGACACTGCCATTTTCATTCATGTATAAAACAAGGTAGTTTGCTCTTGTGCCGAGGTTGTCATTATATTTGTTAAGTCTGCATATTCATATTTCTACAATATTGATTATCTTCAAGTAAATTAAGCAATAATATTATAAATAATACAATAGACATTAAGCCTCATTGCAACCGCTGTGCTTCATTCACTGGTTCAGGTCAGCGTCAAAATTAAAATTTATACACTAGAAAAATGTTTTATTGCTTAGCTACATGGCGCTCCATGGTTACGTGTATACAAATCAATTCAAGGACGGTTCCCCCTTACGCACGAGTCCCACATCGATAACATCATTAAGCACATCATTAAGCAGGTTACCAATCCTATTTATTTTGCAGGTATAAATGTAATACAAATGTTATGGCAATTTTTGAAATCACCAAGAGGAGTTGAATAGCTTTGTGGTTAGATGCTTGCTTTCCAATTCCAGCGTTCTTGGTTCAATTCCTTTCACGGTAATATGAATTTTTCTCACGATCACTTTCTCCTCACTCTCTAAACACTATGTGAAACAATGTGTAATACTGCGAATGGATTTTGCCACTTAGAAAAATGATTGTTTGGCATATCCTTGGCCCTGTGTCTAAAATCGATTAAACAAAGAATAAATAAACAAACAAAAAACATCAAATTAG
>NW_022747715.1:234-594 GCF_011630105.1 Anneissia japonica | reverse complement strand
CAAACATTACATCGAATTCAGCCGAGTCATCGTCCTCATGATGGTTTCTTTGATGAGGATCGGAGCCGTTGTTCGGCTCTTCTCCCAGAAGTTGTCGCCATCTACGACTTAGGTTTTCTTCCGTTGCATCTTCCCATGCTTGGGAAATCCAACCAACGCAATCCTTGATTGTCAGCTGCTTTATGACATTTGGAATGTCTTCATCGTTCGCCAGGATGTGTCGTAGGAGATACTTTTTGTAGCGTCGTTTCAGGGGTTCCAAGATCCCCTGGTCCATAGGTTGAATCACGCTAGTGGTGTTTTGGGGGAAGATACTAAACCCAGACGTTCCCATCCTCAGAAACGAGTTCTTCTTTTGGG
>NW_022747715.1:0-214 GCF_011630105.1 Anneissia japonica | reverse complement strand
GGGGGGGGGGGGGGGGGGGGGGGGGGGGGGGGTGTGACGGAGCATTATCAAAAAGAAGTAGAATTTTGTATGGAATGTCGTGTTCATGGCACCACCACCGGACAGTTGGAACAGAGTCACTGTGGAACCATTTTTTTGAAAACGGTAGCCATCCATCCATGCTGAATGTTGGCTATAATATGTAACCGGCAAGCGAGACATGTCTTCATTTTTA
>NW_022747714.1:0-1113 GCF_011630105.1 Anneissia japonica | reverse complement strand
TATACTGTATATATATATATAGAAGCAGATGCTATCGGCAATGGCAGCCCCACCCTATGTTATCAATGTTAATGTCATTTCAAAAATCTAACCTTGACCATATTTAAAATAGAATTGAAACTCCTTTGGAGATTAAACTATGACTCACGTAGCTGTAATGATAGTGACGTAGGACTGTATGGAATTGTAACAAAGAAGTTTGGCAGTGTCGCGATGATACAGTAATTATTATGACGGCTATAACAATGGACAAGTCTTTGTTTGCACATGGTTTGATGGCTATGATTTATTCTGTCGCGTTCTAACATCTGGTTAAAACGTGTTGTAATTTTGCAAATTTTACAATGAATTATATTGATAAAGCTGGAAACAAATATTTGTTAATGTCATGCAATTAAAATGTAAAAGGTGTCGCATTACTATAAATTTTGGAATGAATATTTAAGTCAAGTTGATAAGTTGAAACAAATATTTGTTTACAACGTCTAATGCAATAATAAACGTTTAACAAACGAGGCAAAACGTTTGATTATTTTAATTTATGAGTCACAAATTTTACAATGAATTATATAAATAAAGCTGAAAACAAATAGTTGTTAATGTCAATGCAATCAACATATTAACAAAACGAAAAAAAATATCTGATCTCAAGTTCAATTTAATGTTAAAGATGTCGCAATATTATAAATTTTGTAATGAATATTTAAGAAAGGTGATAAATTGAAACAAATATTTGTTTACAACGTCGAATGCAATTAAACGTTAACAAACGAGACAAAACGTTTGATTATTTAAATTTATGAGTTAGAGGTGATGCAAATTTAATTTTACGACCGTTTAGATCGGCACATATGCATGCAAATGGAGACGGCAGTACAGTATTTGCTTAGAAGTTCTTTTAATTGGTAACCCATAAAGTTGACTAATTTCCAGTCTCTTGAATTTGACCAATAAGCCTATAACACGATGTCAATATAATTATCAAAAATGTCAATGTTGTTGTTGTCGTAGTTGTTAAGGACTAGTAACAAAAAATCCTTGTTTCCTGTCCTGGGTTTTTCAAAAAGTTGGGGAGGGAGGCACTTATTATTTGATATTTGATATTTTTCACAG
>NW_022747713.1:0-863 GCF_011630105.1 Anneissia japonica | reverse complement strand
TTAGGAGGTATTAGTTACCAGGTCCGAAGGAGGGGGGTGGGGCCGGAGGAGGATGTGGGGTTGTGAGGCGTTACACCCCAGTAAGGTCATTTTTCACTAGTAGTAGCGTAACCTATCAACACAGAACAGGGGCAAATGCGCATGTTTCCAGGCTAACATTAAGGTTCCCCCGATTTATGTATCTTAGCTAAATGATTCATGTATCTTAGCTAAATGATTCATGCCACACTTGTGGGTACTGACTTATTTGACTGCTGCATAGTCTCTGCACACCACATCCTCTCCCATCCAGCAAACACTATCGTTATCATTGTGAAGATAGGCTGTATGGTATTAGAAACGCCATTCTTAATACCCTTTCTATAGGACGCCAACTATGTCAATTATAATGTAAAATCTGCATTAAATATTACTAAATGCCGATGTTTTTGTTATTATGTAGAAACAGGGAGATCATAAAAACATATTTTTTGAAATTTTGAGGGTATTAGACTAATACCTTAATACCCCCTCCGCTACGCCCCTGATATTATTATTTTGTAAATGCCGTCAGTGTTAAGTACGAACATTCCCTTAAATTAGTAAGTGTGCATCATTATGTAACATCATGGAGAAAGTATATTTTATCTTTTCTCCAAGGTAAGATGAAAAGATAAAATACAGTTTATCTTTTCTCCAAGGTAAGATGAAACCTAAGGTTTAATTAAAAATTGATTCCATATATTTATTTATTTTTAATTACTTTACCAAAAATATTCTATATCATTTCATTCCAGAATGTCCGATGATCGATTGTGTGCGGCCGTGTCCCGATAGTATGTACGTAATAGATGAGGATGGGTGCCAGACTTGTGATTGTGGTA
>NW_022747712.1:0-556 GCF_011630105.1 Anneissia japonica | reverse complement strand
TCATCTCTCGCACAAACTGATGATGTCAAATAAAAAGAAAATATTCTTTTTGTTCAATTAGTACATCCGCTGCCACGAACAATGGAAATTCCAGAAAAAAATACCTACGTGTTTTTAAAATTTGTTATTACGCCCGCAAATGTGTGTCTAAGTCATACAGCATTCTTTATATTCCTACAGTACATTCATAGATAGTAATGACAAACTGTTACTTTTCTACAAAGGAAAATGCCTGTTGCGTAAAAAAAGGTAAGCCATTGTTAAGTGTTATGTTTCCATTTCCAATTAAAGCATTTGTTAAGTCTTACCTCTGTCTCTTATACACATCTAGATGTGTATAAGAGACAGATATTGGGCATTAACATTGCACTTCAATCAAAAAACAATATTGGGAACATATAAAACTTTCGACTACTTTTTAAAGACAATGTATCATTTTTCAAGAAACAAATTTGTATTGATGCCTAGACCAGTAAACAAAAGTCAAGCCCATTATTTATTGACTTTTCATTTGGACACTAAGGTATTAGATATTAAGACTTACTGATTGTTTACT
>NW_022747711.1:0-722 GCF_011630105.1 Anneissia japonica | reverse complement strand
CTATGTCGTATTGTTTTCTATATGGGGAGTGGGGTGGGGTGGGTATGGTAAATTACTAACCGGGATATGAGGATTGTATGTTATTATTATTATTATTATTATTATTATGTTGTAATGATGTTTGTACTGTTCTTTAATTTTATTAAAGAGGGCCCCTGAATATCAGTTAACCTACTGGGCTAAACTAGAAGGGTTACCCTCTTTAAAGATGGTTGGAAATAAAAAATTTAAAAAATTTAAAAAATAAATACCCACTCTGACCCAAGACCCCTGTTACGCGCCTGTGTTAGCGCCAATGTGTGCCCTTGTGCGGACAGGAGATGTGCCCCCCTCTGAAGCTGGAAACCTTGTTTTTGCAAAATAAATTGATGCAATTTGCTATTGTAAGCCTAATCAATAAATTCCTCATTAACCGATATAACCTTAAACATTCTTGGAATTGACATAATATTACTGATGTCGTACACACCCTTCAGTGTGAAATGTGGCTCTCTTTGCAAGCACATCTAACATCTAAGGAAAGAAGAGCTTAGATTGGTACTAGATAAAATAATTTTGTTATCAACATAAATACATTATGCTAATTTCCATCTTTGTAAGCGCATAAGACAGTGCAAATTATTTCTGTGCCAGTCTTTTGAAGTGTGTAAAGCTCCATTTTATCCCATACATAGTCAAAATATTGGGGGGGGGGATGATACAATGGACCATCCCCCCCCCCC
>NW_022747710.1:0-772 GCF_011630105.1 Anneissia japonica | reverse complement strand
TTGTTCAACACTATATTTTGAAACAGTTCCATACAAAAAAATAAAAGAAACTTCTGTTCATAATTTACATTATGAATATGAATATTCTTTGCAGGCCTAAAATACAGTACAGAAAAGGCTACAGTAGTCTTTGGAGAGAAGCCAACTTAGATTTCTAAATTCCAAATAATTCTGTGTTATTTATTTGTTCAACACTATATTTTGAAACAGTTCCATACAAAAAAATAAAAGAAACTTCTGTTCATAATTCACATTATGAATATGAATATTCTTTGCAGGCCTAAAATACAGTACAGAAAAGGCTAGGGTAGTCTTTGGAGAGAAGCCAACTTAGATTGGTAGATTGTCTTTAAGAGCGCTATTAAAGTTAGGTGATAATACATTATATATTAAAGTGCTAAAGACCTGAAACAGAGACATTGAAATAAAGGGTTGGTGACCCAAGGGGTTACTTGAACTACTGTAGGTACGGATAGCCTACTAAAAAAACAGTATGAATACACTACAGTAACATCAAACAGACCTCAGGCCTATGAGATGGCCTAACATCATTCACCAATGATGTATAAAAATGATAAAAACAAAAATAAGCAATTGGGTCATTTTGGCTAAAAATCAACCACCATGCCCATGTGAATCCCTTGGATCTTCCTATAAAAAAATTCTAAGAATACCTTGATATGTCAAAACAAAGAATCCAAAATGTTAAGTAAACAAAAAAAATAAAGTAAAAAAATAAAACATTGAAAAATTCGAAGATTAGATTAACAAT
>NW_022747709.1:518-739 GCF_011630105.1 Anneissia japonica | reverse complement strand
TTATATCTAATCACCATCTAAAACCCTCCCATTATACTATAGATATATCGATGACATTTTTTTTTTCATATGGGAACATGGGGTTAAATCACTTCAGGCCCGTAGCCAGGGGGGTTTTTAGGGGTTCGGGCGAACCCCCCTTTTTCAGCGAACCCCCCTTTTGCCAGCGAACCCCCTTAGCCAGAAAACGATCCCCCGTTTCCAAAATAGTGCAATTTATT
>NW_022747709.1:0-475 GCF_011630105.1 Anneissia japonica | reverse complement strand
TATCGATCGTAGTCCGATCGTAGAAATCAAAACAAAGCTGCAGCCAGCTGAATGACGTAACCAGCAAGACTTCAAAATGAATATTAATGAGAGGTTTGTTGCCTAGGCTATTTGACCAATTGCGTGCTAAGGAGTTACTTTGGCACGACGTCATCACAAAAGTTTGGGCGCTCGACATTTTTCATTTATAGCCTAGGAGGATGAAGCGCCGAGAAAGGATAACCGTTTTTTTTTGCTTCAAGGCCAGCAACGAAGAAATCACGAAATTTAAGAAGTTAGAAAATTCACCCTTGTTTTCACCACATGCTCATGATACTGCCTGGCGGCGGGACCGGTGTACTTTTTCGGGCTAGGCCTAGGCCCTAGGTCTAGCGTTGCTAGGCCTAGGTAGGGTAGGGTCGTAGCCTGTTAGGCCTATTATTTTATTTATTATTTATTTTATTATTTATTTTGTAATCGAGCTAGCTTAGGCCAG
>NW_022747708.1:0-588 GCF_011630105.1 Anneissia japonica | reverse complement strand
GAAACGGACTTTTGCTGCGTATGGCACTAGACTTGCGAAATGTAAATCAAAACTAATCAGCCAAGCACGACGTGGGCCTGTCCCATTAATGATGGTGGAATCATTTTTCGCTGCAATCCAATGCCGTGAACAACGCTTCCCAGTGCGTCTTTATAGGTTAGGCTTATGTGGGCTGGGATTTGCAACAAGGTCTTGGACTAGGCCTCTATACTATAGTAGGAGGCCTGGTCCTAGTCTAGGCCTATAATATAGTAAAATTCTGGCATTCATCAGCTGTACTGAAAGTAAATGTACATTCAGTATTAAAAGCTGATGAAGGCCAGGGGACTGGCCGAAAATTTCTTTCGAAAATAAATGAAGTGTTCTACAGTCTACATGCCTTGTCTGTCATAATTTTTTGTTTCAACGACTTATAAATATATATGTATATATATATATGTATATATATAAATATAAATCAAGATAGCCGTTAACACTGTTAAATTATATATTAATCATCAAAGAAATGTAAATACAGTGTTCAAATAAAGGACATAATAATACATCGTGTAGCATAGCTCCCAACGAATGTAGTCCTGTAAATAAATG
>NW_022747707.1:0-849 GCF_011630105.1 Anneissia japonica | reverse complement strand
GGTCGCTGTACAATGAAGTGTTTATCACCCAGGATAAATATTTTGTGTAGAACTGCATTGTGATTAATGAATGTTTGAGCAACACAAGGTGGATTTACGTCTTTTAGACCAGATTCATTGAATATTATAGACATCTGTAAGAAAAGCAACATTAATCATTTATTAATTATATTTGAAGCATTGCATGTTTACTCAACTTACATTACAACAGGAATTTTGAGCAGTTCTGTTGTATATTTACTTTGTAAAATTTATTTATACTCACAGGCAAGGGATTGCTAATAACAAATATGTCACTTTCATGTGCGATGATAATATGTGAGGAAATACTCAGTTCACAAAATGTTAAAATAAATTGTCTTACTTTGTCATGAAACAAGATAATGCAGTAAAATCTTACTTTGTGAGATATCTTTGAACCATGCGCCCTTGAAGGTTTGCACACTAAAAAAATACCAATTCATAAATTAAATTAAGTTACTTAAACAAACTTTAGTACAAATATTGTTACTAGAAAATAATTTAAATTGTTAATAATCAAATCTTTTCCAATACATATTTTATTATTTAATACAGATTCAGCATTGACAGAGGCCATCTTTGACCTTAGTATACATGTACATTAGACAACCTATAATCAGCCTCATTCACTCATCATGGCTAACTAATTTGCACACCATATTATTTTAATATCAAACACGCATACCTGTAACACTAAACCAGGAGTTAATTACAAGTCAAATGAAGGACAACACCCTACCATGCATTAAAGTGAAACTTATATAAATTTATTATCTAAACACTTTATAGAAGCAGCAAGCAAAATAAAGAGACAAAATATTAGAAAAA
>NW_022747706.1:0-2174 GCF_011630105.1 Anneissia japonica | reverse complement strand
ACATCATATATAAAATGCAATTTGAAAATTTTCAATGCATGTCGCAATTACTGTGGAATGCCCCTATACTGGTATGCTCAGCCCCCATTTATTGTGCCATCATCTGATATTTTGTTTTCGACATTGACATGTGAACATGGCGAAAAGCCAATTGAAAGTAGCTCAGAAGATGTCTACTGTATGTTGTTGAACTCCAATTCGTCCATCATGATGTAATGCTGCATGTGATGGAAACCAGTGACCTGGGGGTACTGTACGACCTTTGACATTAACAGCAGTTGGTCTCACTGTTGTATAATTATTAGGGAACTATTTTTTTTGCATTCAAGTGCCAATATGTTTTTATCATTAACCAATTAATCAGACCCTCTAGGTTTTAAAGTGGAATTCTATTGTGTTTACATCTTGATCCCATATTCATCCACATAATTGTCAAAATGTAAACATCCTGGATTTTTAACCCTGTATTTGTCTGTGGCATCGCATGTCCTAATTCTCAATGTTAATACAGGTATTGACAGGGTGTACCAATTGTGGTATCACATCGAAATGTGTAACTGACACTTTAGTTAGTTACGGTAAATGGCATACATCTATTAAAATTAAACATTATTAAGGTATTTTTATAATGATATTCACACTATGTTTAAAGCTAAATAATTATTCAGAAGACACCACCATACAGTACATGCTCTTTTGAACATCATTCCTCTGTGTACCAATACATTCCTGTGTTTGTAAGAGACAGGGCTCAAGGGAAAGAGTAAGTTTGTACAGTACTCTCTTGAAAGTGTTCTAAAATGTAAATAACCATTCATTATTAATATTATAAAGAAAATATAATACCAATAGAGGATTATTCACAGTGTTAATCTATTTTAACTCTAGAAAAAAAAAAGTTAACTACAGTACTCTGTACTCATGATATACAGTTTTCCATAGACCTAGTGTAGAAATTAAATCCAGATATTTGAAAGATATTTCTGAAAATAATCAAAAAGTATTTTTAAACTTGACAAACTGTTTGGTTCCTTTACATGATCTACTGTATAGTACATCACAGCCTTTTTCATGAAGATCACAGCACATTTTTGTCATTATTTTATTTAGGTGTATTCATGAAATACTTATAAGATTAATGTTCACTGTATGAATAATCAATAATTCTACAGTACAATATATAATGGCACACTGCATCAGCCTAGTGCTTTTCTAATAATGATGTGTTTATTTTTAATGTAAACAATATTGTCATACAATATTGATTATGCTTTATGTTTACTCAGTTCTTGATCTATTATTAAAACATGTTATATGGTTCACTATTAAAGCCTTGACATTGGCAAGCACTACTTCTTAACAGCTGTAGGCAAAATTGTCCTTGTGCAAAACAGTCTGGACAAATACTTATCCCAACTAATAGTGCAAATATGAGTCCAGATAGGAAGTATGAATTATATTTATATTATGTAGGCAAAGAGAAGAACAATTTGTTAGATTTCAAATGTAATACTTTGTGAATGAAAGGTACCATCAGCGAGGTTGAAGGTTGAGAACAGCATTGTAGAAGCATGTGGCACAGTCTGTAAGGAATTGAAATTTCCATCAGAAGGTCGGGGGTTCGAGACCAATCCTCGTCACACTGCTTGTGTCCTTGGGCAAGACACTTTGGGCATTTTTCTGCTGCTTTTCCTAAAAATACGGTATAAAATATACCGTATAAAATAGGGTATCTGAAATCCAGCGTCCCGTTTCTGCTAAAAGTACTTCTTGGCTGGTCTTGTTTAAAAGGTCCTCTTTTACCCAACATGTCTTTTTTGTGAGACGGAAGTTTGGATTGACCTGTGTAGTGAGTTTTTTTTTCTGCTCACGATAAACATGGTTTCTTTAAAGAACGTTGTAATTTTTGTTTCATCTATAATTAAAAGTTGCAACGAAGGAAGTTTTACACCCCAACTTCTGCTACAGCCTAGAAATTATTGGTGTTATTTAGTATTGGCTAATATCGTAATATTTTCAGTCCACATTTCGCATTATTTTTCGCTTTTCCACGACAAAAAAATCAAAACAACCTGCCCGTGTTATGCTCTGGCTCTTGACATCATGTCAGAGTCGGCACAAAATATGGTATTTTTATTGGCAGCAAAAATGGGGTATGAAAAATACAGTATCTG
>NW_022747705.1:0-1153 GCF_011630105.1 Anneissia japonica | reverse complement strand
TCATATACGGTAACAGAAAACTTATTTTTAAATTACAAACAACATTCGTCGATTGAAACAATCAATTAACACAAATTTCTTAAACGAGAGCAATATAAATATTAAGTCAAACAAAATGACAATGTGTAACAAAAATAGATAAAAATTCTAAAAATCCTTTAGAAACATCAAAACAATAGCAATTTAAGCAAACGTTTGCAAAATCATTCGTCTAAGAGATGCATTCCGTTCTGCTTCTCTAGACGCATCTTCTAAGAGTTTAAACAACAAATTAGCATCATTACAAGAATTCGAACTACTTTCAGACATAGCATATGAAAATCTTACAGGGGGTTTTGTCGTTCTTCTAGGGCGTGGTACGGGAGGAATATCACTCGGGTCTGAATTAGAAGAATCAGGAACTGGCACAGGAGGGGCTGGGGAAGGTTGTCGTGGGGCAGGGACTGGGTAGCGACGAGGTGCAGGGACTGGGATGCGGGGCGAGGAAACAGGTCGAGGAGCTGGTTTTGGCCGATCGCTGAGCCCACTGGTACTCAGTTTGTTAGAGTCATGTACTCGGGTAGCATGTGGTTGGGGTGGCTGATTATCATCAAGGGGAAGAGACAGAATAGGTAACAGGTGATTTCTGTGAAGAGTTCGCTCAGGGCCTTTTATAACATCAGGTCGTACAACATATACAGGGATATCAGGACTTACACGCTTAACTACTTTATATGTTGTTTTACCCCACCTATCAGAAAGTTTATGGGCACCCTTAAAACCTAATGACCTAACTAAAACTCTATCATTAATTTGGAGAGCAGAATCACGCGCTTTTCTGTCATACGCCTCTTTGTTCGCGCTGGTCGATTTGATCGCTTGCGCTGCCGCTCGCTTATAAGCATCTTCTAAGCGGTTTTGCATATCGCTTGCGTACTTAGTTACTGTGGTAGATGAACCATTATTTTGCTTATCCAGACCCAAAATAATATCAATAGGGAGTCTCGGATGACGACCAAACATAAGAAAATATGGAGAGAATCCTGTAGAACTGTTGGTAGTGGCATTATACGCGTGTACTAAGGGGGCTACGCGTGATTTCCAATCGACCTTACCATCATCAGTCAAAGTACCTAACATGTCTAGCAAAGTGCGATTAAAACGCTCACACTGG
>NW_022747704.1:0-707 GCF_011630105.1 Anneissia japonica | reverse complement strand
AATGTTCATCTGAAGGAAGTGGCCAGCACCGACGAAACCAAATGCGCGATTGCTGATAACGACCTCGTTTAAATTATCGAACAACAAATGTGAAATGTCTACCTTAAACCGTAGTAAACTTCACTTAAGTAATCATGGAACCAAACGACTGTTAAATAATATCAACGAAATCCATGAAATCGTAAATTTCAAGCCAGCTAACAAACAGGGCAAGAATGAACTCCACTCGCGTTTCCGTTCTCAACCAAAGAAAGCATCCCGATGTTACTACTGTGGAGAGAGAAACCACCTTATGAAAGACTGTAAACATGGCCACCCGATCCGTTGCAGATCGTGTAACCAACAAGGACACAAAGAAAACCAAAAGCTATGTAGACAAACATAGGATGCTGGCAAAGAAGAAGTCGCCGTACCCATAAAGAATGGGAGTCAATTGTGCGGTAATAATATTGTAAAGGTAATCAAACATAATGTATCTAACTGTATGTTAGCTAGTTCGTCTACTAATATTTTTAATTTTGAGCTACTTGAAGATGAGTGTAACATCAACCATACTATTTTAAATAATGATAACAGTCTGAGTAGTAATATTAATTGTGAAACTGTAATCTATAGGTGTAATAAAAACCATATCCTTAATGGTGGTAAAAATGTAAATAACGTCAATCATGACCAGATTAGACTCCAAAATAGAAATATAAGCAATG
>NW_022747703.1:363-563 GCF_011630105.1 Anneissia japonica | reverse complement strand
CATTTCAACAATGGCTTCTGCCTCGAAAAGACCAAGACAGTGTATTTCCATTGATACGAAACTGAAGGTAATAAAAGCCTATGAGAACCACGAGTCCAATTCAGCGACTGGAAAACGTTTTGGACTTTCGAAGTCTACGGTAGCGACCATATGGAAAAACAGAGAGAAAATACAAAGACACATTTCAACAAACGAAAACC
>NW_022747703.1:0-276 GCF_011630105.1 Anneissia japonica | reverse complement strand
GGCTAGGGGAGTGTCTGTTAAGGGATTGTTGTAATTGATTACACCTAAAATGAAATTTTTGATCACAAAATTTCAACCAATTACCTCAAAATATACTTTTCACTTTTAAAGATGCAAAACTCTATTCATAAATGGACATAAAAAAGTAAATTTGTGTTAGTTTAGATATCAGAAGAAAGTGAAAATTAGCATGTTTCTTGTAGTATTTTTCATTAAATTCGGGGAAAAGCTAGGGAACGTTAGGTTTAAGTGATTCTTACCTCAATTCCTGATTGC
>NW_022747702.1:0-657 GCF_011630105.1 Anneissia japonica | reverse complement strand
ATGATTTAATTTTGGATTTAAAATAATTAAAATAATACTCTTGCAACAAATGGGGAGGTTCATTTTTTTTTTTTTTTTTTTTTTTTTTCATGCTGTGATAGCATTTGCCGTGGATGATATTCTTGACTTAGGCCTAAAAAGTAACTCGGCTGGCAACGACTCCACTGGAGCAATATACACGTCGTGAAGGTACCGTACCTTTCTTTGAAAATCTTCCAGGCTTTATTCCCACTATCCATTGGAGCCTTACCAAACCAAACTGATAAGTGTTTGAAAATTTAATTTTGGAATACTTCTAAGTGATTTACCAAATTATAACTCGCATTCCAACCAACATTTGCAACATCTATGATGTGATTTGCATCAACAACAAGGCGAAGCCATATTCAATGCAGGCCTCGAATTTGGGGATTTTATGGGCAAGGCCAAATGGCCTCCGGTATGACATGATTTTGAATGGCACCAAGGCCAAACTTTAAAGTATAGAAGGGCACCCAAGGCAAAATTTGATTTAGCCTCAGTAATAATTTCTCGCGAGTGCCTTGATTCGTCAGTAGCCAGGCTAGGCAAGCTACTGTAGGCCTAGCCAAGACATAGTTGTCAATGATGACTTTGTTTAGAGTATTCTATTAATTATCGATTCAATGTTGGAATATA
>NW_022747701.1:0-927 GCF_011630105.1 Anneissia japonica | reverse complement strand
TCGACGATCGGCGTCGAACTGCGAAACGGACTTCTCACGAAGTCGGATCTCGGGTGGCAGCACAGAAGAATCCTGGCGCACGTCAGGAATCGAGAAAAGCAATCGGACGAACGATTCCACTCGACGTTTCTCCCGTTCACGACGACGACGTTCTCGAAGTACGTCGTGCCCTTCTTGGCACCGGTCGGCGGATGGCGGTTGGCACCGTCGGCGTCCCTCGGGTCGACGGAAGCCAGCACCAACGGAAAGGTGGAGAGACTGGTGACGTAACCTTCGTTCTGCCTGCTGGCCATCTCGGCGGTCACGCCGTCGAACGAGAAGGCGTGCATGTACGGGATGCTGTGCCTGACGTGCTGCGTGACGCGCACCGCCTCGTCGTACGCGTCGAAAGCTGGCATCAGCGACGAGATCTCGAGAAGCTGTTCCTGGGCGAACGCGAGACCCGGCACGGAGGACCTGAAGCTGACGCTGGGAGCGTCGAAGTCGAACCACGTCAACCGCGCCAGGTGGGAGCCGGCGTTCGCCAGGGCGAACGCCAACTTCTCGTCGTCGGCGACCTCCGGCACCGCGAACGAAAACGCTATCGCCGGATATGCAGCTGCGAACAGTCTGACGGCCTCGTCCGTGTCGCATCGCGATCCCAGAGACGAGTAGCCGTCGTGCTCCGGAACCGGAAATCTTGGAATCCACCTCCTCAGGTAGGCGACGAACTTCCTCTTCCTGTTGCTGTCCACGCGTTTCTCCAACTTTTCCAGGAAGGAATCCACACCCTCCACGGCTCGCGGGATCGTCCGCGGACGGTGCGGGTACAGCGGTGCCAACGACTTGAGGAGATCTCCTCCGGTCAATTCCTCGTCTCCTTGCTGCCAGTCGGCGCACAGACATCCGACGACGGTGTCGAAATCTTCGAACAGAATCAGTCTCTTT
>NW_022747700.1:513-1283 GCF_011630105.1 Anneissia japonica | reverse complement strand
TCCCGCGGGTTCCACCTCTCGTCGACCGCCGTTGAGCTCGAGGGAGGAGATGCATCCTTCGACGCTACGTAATCCGTTCACGGTTCCAGTGACGAAGTCGCCGCCAAGATTTAGATGAGTGTAAGGGCCGTCCAGCTTCGTCGTCTCCCTCCGGCCACCGTTGGTCGTGACGGACACGGTGGCGTTGGCGATCTCTATCTTCAGTCGGTTCCAACGGTGGACGTGCATACGATTCGGACTGTAGTACCTGTCTCTTATACACATCTAGATGTGTATAAGGCATACGATTCGGACTGTAGTACTGCATGGTTCCGGAACCGGTGTTCAGGTCGACGCTCGCGTAGCCGCCCCACAGCGAGATCGTGATGTGGTCGACGTCTCCGGAAGCGGTGAGCACGTGTCCGGTCACGTTTTTCGGTTTGATCGAGAACGAAAGATCTCGAACGTCGGTCATGGGCATCGGAGACGTGTGCGTGGCCCCGCTTTCCAGTCGAAACGACTTGAACGGAATCCGTTGCTGCACGTAGGTTTCGGGTTCCTCTTCCGTTTCGTTGGACAAGGAAACGAGTTGGTTTTGGACACGAGAGGAACACGACTGCAGATCTACGTGTCGGATTTCCATATCGTTCAACGTCATCCGCGAGACGCACGCTTCCACGGACGGCGAACCTTCTGTGAGACCGACGTGCAGCCACGTGTCGACGTCCAGACTACTGTAATTGCCGTTGACCTTTCTCCACGGCTCCGGCATATCGTTGACCGTCAATCGA
>NW_022747700.1:0-463 GCF_011630105.1 Anneissia japonica | reverse complement strand
GGACTCGAACTCTCGACGACCACCGGTCCGGATCCCATTTCGAAGGTTGCTCTCACTCTTCCGTTGTCGGCTATCCTCATGAACGCGTGATCGCGAAGTTCGTCTCCCAGGAAAAAAATCTGGCCGCCGTCGTTTCCTTTCTTCAATTTCATGTATAACGAGATGCGCAGACTGTGGCGGACGTCCATGCTTTTGTGAGTCAGTGACACTCGGACGCCGGTCACGTTGTTTAAGCGGAAGGACAGCATTTCGGGTACCATCATCGTTTCGTCCGTCATTTCTAGATTCGCGTTCGTCGCGCGGTCGTTGTTGTTGTCGACGGCGTCGGCGTCGTAATGGTGACATCTTTCCGTGGAGGGTGGCAGTTCCACGTCGACCGAATTCACTGTTATCCCTCGATGCAGCCGACGATAGAGTTCATGCTCGCTGAGTGTCTGGAACCTACGGAGATCGCACCCGAGAA
>NW_022747699.1:0-657 GCF_011630105.1 Anneissia japonica | reverse complement strand
TAGACTATGTACAGTCATGGTACAGTAGGCCTATTCATTTTTTTTTGGGGGGGGGGGTGATTTTTTTGTTTTGAGAAGAAAAATTTCAATTTATTTTAAACCACATAGTAAGTAGGTCCTAGTGTAGAATAGTCTTCCCTCCCCACAGTCTTTATATACTTTTTAAGTCAATACGCATATTTATCATATAATTATCAGAATAGGATATTTAGTAATCATTCAATGAATCGAATTGACTGAGAACATACAATAAATACAAAGTGTCCCATAGGCCTACATCGCGGTCGAATTTGTTCGGGGAGGCCTAAACGATCCTGCCTAGGCCCCTAAGCCTACACCAATTGTCGCCGAGCACGTTTCCTTTTGCCTGACATGCAGAACAAGAGCGGCACCTGCTTCTGTGCTGTACCAGATTTTATGAAGCTGTGTATTGAGAAAAGCTGGTAAAACGGCTCCTTCACAAGTTTAAATGTGCCGTCAAGGTACCTTTGAAGAAATTTAATAAAATGTTATTTTAACATACATACGGTATACATACTGTACTTGCATATATATACATACATATATATATACACATACATAAACATATATATACATATACATATATACATACATATATAGGCCTATATATACACACATAGGCCTATACATATATAT
>NW_022747698.1:0-523 GCF_011630105.1 Anneissia japonica | reverse complement strand
ACCACTAAGCTTAGCTATTCAACTCAAGCTATTATAGAAACAATACCCTTCAAGCATAAAGATAAGATAATGGAATCGCCCATAAAGGCCCTGAATGTATTATTCGGTATTCAGGCAACAGCAGAGGTATGCACACTCCAGAAGTCCATTAAGTGAAAAAATACTCATTTTTGTTCAAATATTTTTATCATTTAAAAAACATTTTGAAATCTTATACAATTAAACTGATAGAAACTGGTAAATGTTATAAAATATATAAAAGTGGTTAATAATATAAACCAAATATAAATACTGAAATAGAAAAGAAAATAATAATGATGTAAAGTAACAAAAATTAACAAAAAAAAAAAAAAATCATAAAATTTCAATACAAATTAACAATAACAATTATTAAATAATATATAAAATAACAATACATTAAGACATCCTTGTATTTAACTAGATCAAACATTTATGAAGATGTTTATCAATTATGTAAACGCAGTTCTTAGCAAGTGTACAGAGAAGTACTGTATGTGAATTA
>NW_022747697.1:0-952 GCF_011630105.1 Anneissia japonica | reverse complement strand
GATGCGTTTGGAGCATTTGAAGACGTAGGCTTGGAGAACCGCGATGCCTTAGCTAAAACCGGTCGGAGGTACAGTATAGAATTGAAGTAACATGTCATGCAAGGGCTTGAGGTGCCCGCTATTTTTTACCTCGCATATGTTTTCATTTTCCACAAATACTTCCATAGATATTGTAAGGATAAAATTTCCCTCTGCCTCTTCTTGGTGGCACTGCCTTATGTGCTTAGAAAGATTGAATGAGGAATGTCCCCTTAAAAGTTATTCATTATTTTTTTTTAGATTTAGGGAAACTGTCCTGGCACTCGGTGGCGGAACACATCCAAGTGAAGTCTTCAGACAATTCCGAGGGCGCAACCCATCCCCAGATGCTCTCCTGAAGTCTTATGGACTGTCGTGAGCTATCATTAAAGACACAACTGCGAAAGCGTTAAGAATGATAGAGAAGATGAAGGGTAGAAAGTTGGCAAGTGCATCATCTCAATGAAGCTTGTAGATGTGTGCTGCGCAGAGCATATACATGTATCTCTTGCACATTGCTGGTGTATGTAGCTTATCACATCAGCATCATCATAATATTTTAGCACATGGTCAAACACTATCTGAAAGATCACTGTCTTATCTTTTAAATTTAAATTTTGTAGAGCACATTAGCAAAATTCGCTCAATCAAGATTGAACTACAGTGTTATTTAATTATCTAATACCTGACTACACATTCATTATGATGTAATCTGTGGTAATCAGGAGTAATCTAGAATTGTTCACTACCATTTGTAAGAGTTGGTGCTGTACTCTGGCATAGGTCATTGCAATAGCGTTACATGGCTCCCAGCCAAGGTAATTGCAGCGAAGTTGACTACTTTTAGGAGCAAACGCAATTCTTTGTACAGTAACAACCGTGCTTGAGAAAGTATTAATGAGTCAGTCTCTAAAGAACATGATGCAATTTGTTA
>NW_022747696.1:0-1383 GCF_011630105.1 Anneissia japonica | reverse complement strand
ATGTTTTAATTGTCAAAAAGTTAGCCTAAGTATAGTATTGTACCGCCCCAAAAAGCAGAGTATGGTGCTTGATTCACTGACCGGTGTAGTAATGTTAAGCGCATAGAGATATCAGAAGGATGAGCCAAGACTGTCGTTATTCTGTACTCATATGCCTTTGTACCAAATTCTTGTTTGGGAAAAAAACCATGCAAACCAACGACTGATCGTCCAATTCAAAGAATGTTACAGTAAATTTTCTTGCTAAATTACCCTTTTAAATTAAAACCTCGAATAGAAGCGCTGGGCTTCTTTTCGATGCTACTTTATCAAAGTCAAAAGGGGGGCTTCTTTTCAAAATGAATGCTGTAGATTATGGGAATTACTACTATAAAACAATAAATATGGCCACTGTGACATCCATGCTGTAAATTATGGGAATTACTACTATAAAATCATAAATAGGGCCACTGTAACATCAGTCTATTATGAAGTGTACTAACAGGCACTGAATTACCTAAACTACTGTGTAACCAAGCGTGTTTTTAATAATCTTTTTTTTTTTTTTTAAATTCATGTACAGTACTGTACTATCTCGAAAGAAAGCCCATGCTACCTTGAAAAGAAGCCTATGGGCTTCTTTTCGTGACTATCTTTGCAAACCAAAGAGGGGGCTTCAACATGAGATGGGCTTAATCTTCCCGAGATTAAGCCCATTGGGCTTCTATTCGAGGTTTTGCGGTAGTTCAGGTGATTTCAACCAAGGGTACATTCGCTCCAGACCCTTAATCTCCCAACCTGGGATCAAGCTTGCTTATATCTAATATCAATCATTCTAAACCAATAGAAGTAATACTAATTTTGCCAAAGGGAATTATAACAGACTGGTATTGTGAGAACATTAATTCTAATTCAAGGTTATGCATAATACATCAATATTAATCAATTGCTCCATCTTTGTTATTCATTTGAGCGTCTCAATAACACCTGAATACTAGGTAATAAATTATTTTAATTTACCCGCATTGTACTTTTCATTCCCGATGATTTTTGTGAGTTTCGGAAAGATCCATTTCTGGTGAATTTTCCTGTGGAATGAAGGATAGAAAATAATGTATGTTGGCAGTAATAATAGTAAATTGGTTCGTGGGTTGTAGCGTTCTTCAAATCGATTTGAACTAACTTGAATGTATATGAAAAGCCTATTGTCGCGTGCTGAATTATAGAAAGTGATCGCTCATGTAATGTTTGTGGTGAGATGGCAAATAAAAGGCGATAATGCTGATCATAACCCGTCTTAATCCAACTGTCACTCAACTTCCATTGTTTATGCCAATCCATGCTCTAAATCATCAAAGATAAATGCATTTTTATACTTTATTAACAGTATTATTATTTCTCAGT
>NW_022747695.1:0-1131 GCF_011630105.1 Anneissia japonica | reverse complement strand
TAAAGTGAGAATTTCATGCAAGCATGATTGGAAACAATAGGCTGGGTGAGATTAGAATAAACAGACTAAACAAGTAAACAGGAAGGCCAAAACTAAACTTTAGAGGCAAGCCTCAATAAATAAGCCAAATGATACATACTTATATATATACACATATATACATACTTATATATATACACATATATACATACTTATATATATACACATATATACATACTTATATATATACACATATATACATACTTATATATATATACACATATATACATACTTATATATACATATATACAAACTTATATATATTTATATACATACTTATATATATATAACACCATTAGGAAAGATTTCTCCATACTTCAACAGCACGAATCCACTAACACCATATTTGACTGTCCCCCTCTCCTTGCCAATCGCCAACCCAGCAACCTTAAATCTCTTCTTTCTTTCTTCTAATATTAATGATAACCGTAACCACGGTAACCTTAAATGTAATAAACCTCGTATGTTATGCACTTCACTCATTACTGACAGCAACATTCAAATTCCTAATAGCAAACATACCATTCATCCACCTCCTTTCAACTGCGATTCTTCTAATGTTGTTTACTGAATTACCTGCAATATTTGCCCCACTGTTCATTATATAGGCGAGACAAGCACTAAATTTCGTACTAGAATTAATAACCACAAGTCCTCCATCCGCAAAAATCTCCCTGGATTCCCTGTTGCCGAGCATTTCAATGCCCCTAACGATAGTATCAACAACATGAAATTTGCCATTATCGCCGGTAATTTCAAGTCTCATTCAGACAGAAAAATTAATGAACTCAAATATATTCTCAAATAAAAAACTCTTTGGCCTCAACAGAGATCTCGGCATCATTAGTGATTACACATTCAGCCACCACTAACATCAATCATTGTATCACCGTTTATTATATTATTACATTATTTTACACTTGCTGTTTATTTTTGTCATTTCCCGGCTTCTGTTTGATTTTCATTGTTATTATTTGGTTTTTGCTTTTGATCACTCATTCCTATTTGCGATTTTGACCTAGACATCTTTATTCTTTTTTATTTTATTCATTCGTGTATTTTTATATCTACAGATTTTATTATAACGTGTTG
>NW_022747694.1:0-586 GCF_011630105.1 Anneissia japonica | reverse complement strand
TAATAATAATAATAATGATAATGATTATAATAATCCAGCGATATATGCCTTACTTGATTGCTTATTTTCGACATTGACATGCAGTATTAAAAAAATATATTTACTATTGATTAAATTTTTTATTCACTATATTTTTGCATTTCAAACATTATAATAAGCATGTTGCTATTTCATATTTAGGACACCTTGACTTAAAAGCTTTTTTGATATTTTTTTTGGTTGTGAAATTATATTTTATTAATGCATTTCTTATATGTTTATTTAATAAACGACGAATGCTGTTGGTCATATCAACTTGCATCAAGTTAAATAAATATAGAAAGCGCAACTCAAACCTAATTTTAAGCTCAAATAATATTAATCTAGCGATACAGGCCCCTACGCCTTACTTGCTTGCTTATTTAACTTTTTTTGGTTGTGAAATTATGTATTTTATTAATGTATTTCTTAATCTGTTGTTACAATTGCCAAAATTTTGAAGTGGTTGTCGTTTTTTCTTCGTCGTAGTGCTTTTTTGCTTTAAGTAGACCTCTGTATCTTTACGTGTGAAACTAAGGTTTCAGCCCTTGGCTGCTTGAATGTCATT
>NW_022747693.1:0-1012 GCF_011630105.1 Anneissia japonica | reverse complement strand
AAAAAGAATGAATTTTTGGAGCCCTTTTATCTCTCATTCTTAAAAGATGTACACAAATAGAACAGGGGAGGGCGGCAGACTGTATTTCGACGCTATCAGACTAATATATATAGGTTATGTGAAGGGAAAGTTCGTGTGGCATTACCGACTAACAGGCGGTTTTAAATACACTTGACAATGTTTAATTTCGTGTGCTATTACTGTACACGCACACATGGTGACGTGCGTGTCTGTTAAAATTTGAAAATTCTCCATATTACTATTCAGATAGTTTAAAGAACTTTTTGGTGATCCGCTAACGTTAGCGGATCACCTCTTGTTATTGTCAGAGATCTTACAACTTTTTTTTATTCTACCTTTCCTTCCATTTTTGTTCGCACGATATCTCAAAATTGCCACGAGTTACGCACACGGTCGTTACATCGATTTTTTTGTCTTCACCTGGAATAGTCATGGTAAGGTTTTCAACGCGCTCAGACATGCGTGACGTCATCTACGTGCAATTTTGCGTTTTTACATTATCGATCATATCAGCCTAACCAATTGCCATTTCAAAATCGTATTAAGTGAGAATTAACTTTGGATTAACGTTGAATGTACTGTACCCTAATTTTACGCGTGCGCTTCATAATGCGCGCGCACGCGTGAGTCAAAAGTTCAAAATGCTCAAAATCACTTTTTAACCAAATTAGAGCACGTTTCTGGCCATTTTGAGCATTTCAAAATTTTTCATATTTTTCCACTACGCGAGCGCACTTTTACTTGCGCAGTACGTATGGAAGCTAGAAATTAGGGTTTTTTTTACATATTTTGGGTTCCTGACATTGTTTTCACAAATTTGCTTTCTTTTCGGTCATTTTTTGGCCAATAACAATGCCGTACGTGCGCATCAAACATAGGTATCTTTGCGCGTATTTGTGCAGCTATACAGTGAAATTATGATAAAGTCAGACCTATTTTTAATCAGTTATAGCTCCTTAGGTTGAAAGGTGACCCCCAATTTTTATTACAT
>NW_022747692.1:0-539 GCF_011630105.1 Anneissia japonica | reverse complement strand
ATGAAAGTCTGCCCTCTGCCACCCATTTAAAGCATAAACACCGTTTTCGTGTCATAGAAAAATCATTTGACAACATATGAAAAATATATATTTCCTTTTGAAGCTTGGCTTTAAAATATTTTTTGTTATGATTTGGTTTATTCTGGTATTGATAAATGCATTTTTTACCTTATAGCTGGTGATTTATGCCATTCCACTCCATGTCAGAATGGAGCAACTTGTACAGACTTAAAAACTTCATACACCTGCGCATGTACACCTGGATGGCTTGGAAGTCACTGTGATCAAGGTACATTTACTCATTAACCTTTTAACCCAAATAAATTAAATCTTATGTTATAATTGGTTTCATATACTGAAAGGCCCATTGACATTGCATGACCAGTTACCTGGCTATTTGAGATAATTTCATGATATGTTTCTGTTACACATTGCATTTTAATATATCATCATCTTTAGGTTTAATTTCATCAATAGTTTGTTGGCCAATTGAGATGTTTTCTGGCCAGTTTGGTTTAAAGGGTTAACTTTATATATCA
>NW_022747691.1:0-528 GCF_011630105.1 Anneissia japonica | reverse complement strand
TTACGGCAAACAATGCGGCTGGGTACAGTCGGATCGACGCTTTGTCGCCGGGATTTGTTCATTATAATTTTTTAATCTAAAACAAAGCATGTCAACTATTGAATTTAATTAGGCCTACAGTAAGTCTCATCTTCATCTGTTTTGTTGCATTCCTCAAATTCTGGCCTAGGCCTACCTGGGACTAGCCAAAAAAAAAATCGTGTCAGCTAGCCTTGGGCCTAGGCCTGCTCGACTTACTTAGGCCTTTTGGTTTTTAAGAGCTTTCACGAATACGGCGAACCTCCCCCCACCCCCGGGAAAACGGGGGGGGGTGGTGGAACCCCACCCCCGGGAAAACGCGGAATGATCGCCGACCGGCACTTCAAAAAGCTGGTGACATCCCTGGGCGAAGCCATCACTATGTCTGAGATCGTTGGAACTCAGTTGATGTCTTGAATTTTGTATCTTGTAATTGTTCTCACTACAGGAGTTGCTGATCAAAGTTGGTTGTACTTAAATGGATACCCAGTGATTTGCACGAGAGCAATG
>NW_022747690.1:0-1111 GCF_011630105.1 Anneissia japonica | reverse complement strand
ATAGATAGACCTTTTTTCGCTGCAAATTTTGATACGTAAATCTCCAAAATCGGACTGAAATAAGTGTTGTTTTCATCAATAGTAAGTATTGGCTCATTTTATCATATCTATGAAAGTAGTTTTTTTAAATTATGATTTTCAGGACGTTCTCCATATTAGCGGTTTGTAAAACAAATTGGTATCGAAACTAGAAAGATGTAGCTTTCGTTTGGTACCAGCAACAACAGTGTCCGAATTTGTCCGACTGACTTACGAAGTTTAAAAGTTAGGCCTAAAAATTGTTACCGCCGTAAATTTACTTCCGGTTTTGTGAGGAATTCAAAACAATCCCGGACTAGGCCTGACTTTAAATATGCTATTAAATCTCAATTTAAAGAAGTAGGCTTCCGATTCTGGTGTTTTCATATTAGACCTATGATAGGCCCTAGGCCTATAATAGTCTTAGAGTAATCGATGGCTGTTATTGTTAAGAGTAGTAGTTATAGGCCTAGGCCTAGTAAGCTTCTCTATGCCTAGGCTTAGAGAAGCTAGCTAGGCCTAGATATAACTAAACTAGCCTAGGCACTATGCATATTATTATGCATACGCCAGAGCTCCTTTCAGTTTCATGAGCCAAGAAAGTTAATTAATTCAACTAGGCCTAGCCTAACTTAGGGCTAGCACAGTTAATAAAAAAAGTTTTTTTTTTTTTTTTTTTTTGTTAATAAAAAAAGTGTTTTTTTTTTTTTTTTTTTTTTTATGTTGACTTTTTTTATAGTTAAAATATGGAGCTGTCAAAGATATATTTACTTTTTATGTAAACACATTTTATTTAATTTACTACTATTAATATTAATATTTAAATTTCACTCATTGAAGCAATGTTTAGCATTAACAGTATTATGGAGGAAATAATTTCCCTACATGGTACCATGGAGAAATTAATTGATGTAAAGTGAAAGGTCCTGATTAATGTTATATAAGGAAGTGTAATGCATACTTTTACTTTGTGTTGGGATTCAATATTCACTAATTTTGTTATCAGGAATGATAACATAATGTCAGATTGTTGCATTATGCATTATACTTTTTAAATTTATTTTACTGGTTCAGTTGTTGACAATCTGTTTTT
>NW_022747689.1:0-533 GCF_011630105.1 Anneissia japonica | reverse complement strand
GTGTGGGAAATAACTAGGGTGAACTTGGTAGTTAAAAGTCCCTCTTTGCTAGGTACAGCCCCGAGATCGCGACTGGACAGAACACTTTTGGCCATCGAGAACCAGTCAATATTGCGCCCTCTCTGGCACTATTG
The DNA here is from genome assembly GCF_011630105.1 of Anneissia japonica. Taxonomy (NCBI): domain Eukaryota; kingdom Metazoa; phylum Echinodermata; class Crinoidea; order Comatulida; family Comatulidae; genus Anneissia; species Anneissia japonica. Next base: position 399 of record NW_022747689.1, on the reverse strand, counting down.
GGTGGCCTTGTATCTGTCGTCTGTATGACCCATAGAGCTATTAAACAACTAGAGTGCTGACAAGATGACGCAGCAATGCAGAGTTATGTATATGTACCATCCAAGATGGCCGTCGTAGTAAAGCGCCACCTTCAGGCTTAGTATACATATTACTACATATTAATAAAGCCCTCTGACTGACTATTATTTCATTAATGATAATGAGTAATGGTAATAACAAATTATTAAACTATTGTAGCCAAAACGAGGCCAAGTGGAGCATCTTATTCAAAAATAAAGTACCAAGGAATGAAAATTAAAATCGTGTACATTACACCCAAACACCGAAACACTCGAATTTCAAACATACGGGTAACTAGCTATACTGAACTTGCTGAGTAAATTGAGGGCGCAATTGCA
>NW_022747688.1:0-567 GCF_011630105.1 Anneissia japonica | reverse complement strand
TCTTGACGAATTCTTCGTTACTAGGCAAATTCGGAGGTTGTAGATCGCATTCGCTGAAATACTCTCACTTTTATGTATACTTTATACAGTCAATAAAGTGCACCCTCTTTAATGGATTAGTTTTTGTACTTCACATCTCGCACAATGCGGTCGTTCGAGTAGGCCTGAGATATGTTTGTTTAAGTGTCAAAATCTCGGTCAGAATCAGTTTTTTAACAAATTTGAAATAATTCCTATGAAATATTTTATTCACAAGTGTCAATACTAGCAAAGGAAAATATCATATCGGCCGTTTTTACAGGTATGTGTGATAACAGAACCTAAATCGAGGTAAGGCTAGGCCTAGCCTAGCAGTGTTGGATAGATTAATGTTTTCAGCGCCTACTATATTTCTTCGCACGACCTATCGCAAAATAAAAATATGAAAAATTCATCCGCATTTAATTTTTGTGTGGAACACAAAAAATCAAATTTCAGTCTTATTTCACATTTTTTTCATGCTTAGGAATGTCAAAATTTAGTTAAACTAGCAATTCCGTATTATATTTATAAATCTTATAACATTAT
>NW_022747687.1:0-1126 GCF_011630105.1 Anneissia japonica | reverse complement strand
ATATATGATATTAGGATATAACAATAAACATAAACAAATAAAACATATCTAATTTATTATTATTATTATTATTTATTAATACAATGACCACAACAAGACGCCACAAAAATCAATAAAGTACCGTAGTTCCAATAAACATTATTATATTTAATTCGTACATTCCATTATAAAAGGCAGTATTAACAGAATATACCATACTGTAAATGTTCCAATATGCGCCGCTGTGCTTACATTTTTTTGAGGGATATTTTATTATAGGCCTATTTTTTGTGTATACAACTTTAGGCACAAATACCTACCAAACAATGAACTTTTCTAAGTAGTAATTCCTTTCCTTTTAATATTTTTTTCTTTTGCCATTCTTTATATTTTACCTTTTCTGTTCCTTTGTATTCTGTCGAACCTATTCTTATCTTTTCTATTATTTTCCTTCTTTTTATTTTTAGTGTTATTTTTCATTTTATGTTTTCTTTTCTATTTCATTCATTTTTATCTTTTCGATTTCTTCTCTCTTTATTTTTTGTTATGCAAATTGAGGCTAAAGGGCTAAGGAAATACCAAACAGCGAATATATCTTATAGTGCAATCCTTTCCTTTCCCTTTTCTGTTCTGTTCTTATTATTTCTATTAGTTTTCTTTTCTTTCCTTTCATTTTATTGTTATTTTTCGGTTCGTTTTCATTTTATATTTCTTCTTTTTCATATCTTCATTTTTTCCTATCTCTCCACATATATTTTCTTTATTTTCATTTTATCTCATATCTTTTAGTTTTCGTTTCGTTTCTTTTCATCTCTTCTTATCATATCTTATCCTCCTTGTTTTTTCTGGTGTTTTTTTTAAATTATTATTTTTATCTTTCATTTTCCCTTTCTTTTCAGTGGCTACTAACTTCATTAAATTATGAGTCCCGGAAAATGTAATTTTGTTACCATTTACAAAATACTACTTGCATTTTATATATTAGAAAGAATGGTTGGCAGAAATTATATCTGTAATACTGTCTTCTGAGCTATTAGTTAACAGGTCATATTATTTAATTTTGTATGCACTAAGTCTATTTTTCGCTCTCCGTTATTTGTGCACAATATCAGACACAATATGTTAAGATTGTTTAATTTGCGAATGT
>NW_022747686.1:0-2716 GCF_011630105.1 Anneissia japonica | reverse complement strand
ATAGGACAATAGCATACTGTAGGATAATAATATTTATGAGCTTTACAAAGTAAAGCAAATTAAAATAAGGAAATAGTACTTTCCTAGAAAATGTTGAGTAAAACTTAAGGTCATAAAAATGCTAACTACAAAATATTATGTTATATATAATTATATAAAGAAGTTAATTAAAAATCGGCAAGGATGTAACACTTGTGCACCCTCCATGACCCAAAGAACTATGTCGGCGGCAGCATAGCCACTGTTAGGGCTTTCCACACTAGACTAGTCTCGAGGAAAAGGGTCAGACAAAAAGCAGTCAAACTTAAAATTGCTGTTGGGCCAACTGAAGCCTGCAAACCACATGTATGTATAAACATTTTGAATTTGTGTTTAGTAAGAGTATTATGGCTGGGAGGAGGTTAATGTTCCCCAGTCTTCATATCTATGAGTCTTAAAATCAGAGCGGGTGAGTGGAAGCGCGAAGGTGAAGCGTGAAGTTGAATCTCGACGATTAGGTGAGGGGGAATTAGCTCACAAAATAAGCTGATTTGAGGTGATTTAAGATTCAAGATAATTTTATTGTGTTTTTGTTTTGTTTTATTTATAACTACTTGAGTGTGATTTTTTTTTTTGGATGGGGAGGCCGCTTGGGTGGGGGCATTTCTGGGTTGACAGAAGACTGGGTTGGGGAGAAATCTGTCCGCATTTGGCCATTTCGTACCCTTAGCTCGCTAGGCCATACCCAATTTTAGTGCACGATATAGGCCTACCTGCAAAAAGTATTATCTATTTTCATAGTAAATCATGTCAAACTATATTATAATATTCAAGACTTCTTACTATATTCAAGACAAACTTACTTATATTCAAGACAAACTTACTATAAAAGATTTTGATGCAGCAGGAATAAAATTTATAAATTCATAATCGTTGTCGTCAAAACTATAACGTGGGGTGCTATTACAGTAGTAGTGACAGAGCCGTAGATAGGCACTTAAAAATTAAGTTCAGTGAAATTGGTGCAAAAATTATATTTTGTTTATTGATAGAAACTTGCAGCATAATATATAGTAAGACGTATTTAATATTAGATTTCGTTTTATTACGCTGTAAGTAAAGGTACAAATACTATTAATATTTTAAATTGCTAGTTTAACTGAATAAACACTCCTAAACATGAAAAAAATTGCATATTAAGGCTCAAATTTAATTTTGCGTGTTCCAAACAAAAAATAAACTTGGACGAATTTTGTTTGTTTGATTTTGCGATAGATCTAATCAAATAGTAGATGCCGGAAACATTAGCCTAGCAACACTGCTAGGCTAGGCTTAGCCTTACCTCGATTTAGGTTCTGTTAAGATTTAAAAACAGCCGACATGATATTTTCCGTTACTTGTATTGACACTTGTGAAATACATATTTCATTGGAATTACTTCAAATGTGTTAAAAAAAATGATTCTGACCGAGATTTTGACAATTAAACAAACATATCTCAGGCCTTCTCGATCAAGCGCAGTGTGCGAGATGTGAAGTTCAAAAACTAACATTAGAGAGGGCACACTTTATTTTTCGCTCACGATCATATCGGCGATGTAAACAGTTTAGTAAATCAGATTAATTAATGCTTTTTTTAATTAATTGTGGGATGAATTCAAATATCTTATCATGAGAGTTCATGGCATCGGTGCGTGGGATAAAAAATAAAGAAGAATGCAGAGGGTTCGCGATACAATTACCCTGCCAACCTTCGGCGCTCGACCGTATAAAGTATACACAAAAGCGAGAGCATTCCAGGGGAGGGGTCCAATCTTTTTAAACATAGAATAGTTTGGACCTTGGTAAAATCTCAAGAATTATTCATATTATATAGGCTAGAGGCCTATGGAAAATATTTTGCGCATGATTTGCCTGTTGATAATTTGTTTAAATTTAGGCTTTTTTGCATATCTGATCTTTTGTACTCAATTTTTACTATTTGTTTACAAAATTTAATGGCTTAATGCAAGTGGCCTCTCTGAATAAGGCGTACTCCCTTCCTATCTAGGCCTAGTACTATGTCTAGCCTAGCTACTAACATAGGATAGCTACGCTAGCCCTAACTAGTAGGCCTAGGCCTAGCCTAGGCTATAGGAGGCCTAGCTAGGACCTAAAACTAGGCCTAAAAGCTCAGCTGAGAATACTTTTTCTACATACAGTCTGGCCTAGGCCAATAATAAAGTACGGGACCAAGCATTCTATCTGCCTAAATTGCTTAAGTTATGAGTTAACCTTGTTGTTATAATGTACTTATTATTGTCATCAATGAATTCTCATTACCCTTTTAAACTCCATCCTGATGCCTGATGTGCTTCTCATCTCTCTCTCATCGGCCGCAACGTATGGCGCGCCAGTACTGCCTTCGGAGGATCTTCATTTGCAGAACTACTTTTATTTTACCTTTTTCATTGGCTCTTTTTAAGCACTGTCCAGACCATCAATTAATAATTTGACAAAAATATGCGACATGCCTAAATCTGGGCATGATGACATCACATCACGACCACACATAGGAACATCATATCTATATATCTTCTTTTATGTAGTTTTATCATTTTTTTTAATTGTGTGTAAAATCTGTGTATATATAGAATTGATTTTAAGTTGCCTTTCACTTGTTTACATTTTTCAACGTTTTATATTATAGCAAAGCGCGTAGCCGTAGGTTTAGTTTACTGGAGCTTTCTTTGGGGCCC
>NW_022747685.1:0-2336 GCF_011630105.1 Anneissia japonica | reverse complement strand
TATTTCTTCGTGTTTCCTTCAATTCTCTTGGTATGTTTTATCCAAACTCTGGAAGCTGCAAGAAAGAAAAATAAATATATTTATTGTATAAAATGATCAGTTTAAATATTGAATGATTATTGTTTTAAATAAATTATGAAAGATTTCAGATGGTAACAATTTTCAATTCAATTAAAATCAAAGATACATTTTATTGACCATTTATTAAAGTATAGTATATGAAAACGCAACAAAAAGAATAGCATGAACCACATATACTAAATTCCATTGTTTCAATTACAACATCATGTTGCAATCATGAATATATCACCGTAAATGGAAGAAAGAGAATATAGCAGAAAGATATTTTGTTAGTGGAAAGATAGCAAAACAATAATACTTAGGCCTATGATAAACCGATTCACGAACTAAAATATATAGGGTCTAGGCATATTAAATTTTTCGTTTTCGCAACTCCTTCGGCGCTCCATATATTTGTTCGAAATAAACCGCGACCGAAACGAAGCGCGACCGAAATGATCGGCTACCGGCAAAACTAGGTCTAGGCTCCCTAAAAATAGCCTACGCTACGGGAGGGTAAGCTGCCGCCTGGGCTTAGGTGAAAGTAAACAATGTTTGGCCCGGAGGGTATTTAAATTTTAAGTATACGCGGTATGTTCTCATGTGAAAGTAGGCCTACGCTAGGCCTAGTCTATTCGCTATAGACATATTTTTAGGATTATTCAGACCCCAAGTTTTATAAAAACATTTATCTTGTAATTTTAAAATGTTTTTTTTTTTAAATATTTGATTATTATTATTATTATTATTATTATTATTATTATTATTATTATTATTATTATTATTATTATTATTATTATAATAATAATAATAATAATAATAATAATACTTTGAAATTTCTTTTTTAGTATCTGAAGTTTGGTGGTAAATGTCTGGTGTTCTGTCATAATTTTTTAATGAAAAAAAATGGCAATAATAACTTTTTATTTTAAATTTTAATTTTAAACAAGATACAAGCGAGCTGACAAAATACATCATGATGGAAATAATCAATTTGAACATAAGGGAAAGAGCAGCTGGATGGTGTTCATGGAGAGCAGCAGAAAAAAATGATACTAAGACAGATATTAAGATATTTTAAATAATAAAAATTATTCTACTTCTGTACAATGTTTTTTTTAAATTATGTATCATCACAATAATGCTTAATAAATCACATCGCATGTTCTTAAATACAGTATATCAAAATGTTGTATTTTCATTGATATCCGTTTTGGTTATGTTGTTGGGAGACCTTTACTATTAGCAAGCACCAGTCTTCCTAAGCATTAACTTGGTTGTCCATTTTTAAATGTTGCCCCTTTTTTTCAATGTATGGTGTTTATTTTTTTTTATTTCTATATTTTGGAATGTTACTGTACTTGTATTCCCAAACAATTATGAAATAATAATAATAATAATAATAATAATAATAATAATAATAATAATAATAATAAATAATAATAATAATAATAATAATAATAATAATAATAATAATAATAATAATAATAATAATAATAATAATAATAATAATAATAAAACTGTTATGCCATTTGTACCACATCGAAACCAAGGGAAAAGTGAGTGCACAATATAATTAACACTTAACATTTTTTACTTTCCATTGCCTAGAATGAATTATATTGTTATGTATTGCCTAATTAAAATATATTTATATTTATCTTTTAGCTTCTTTAATTGTTACAACACAGGATGAAAATCAGATACTATGGTGAGATATGTTTACATCTATCCGGTTTTAATCGATATGCAAGCTACATGGAAACAGATGGACTCGTCATTTTGTCTCTGCATCCCTGCTGTTACAGACAGTTTTGTTTAGCATTCTTGTTTGTATTTTTGAAGAGACCTGGGACTTTCAGATGATGGGAAATTTATATTTTCTCTGAATCAACTTACTATTGAGAACAGAGTGTTCAAATCCCCATACCCTTTTTGTGAAAATAAATTTACACACTAATTACTGCACATATTAACACAAAGCGCAATAACATACTATTTTGTTGTGCAGTACTATAATATAGTGTGAATATATTGAATTTTCTACTTATAAAGTGCAATAGCAATTTGTACAAAAATAACTATCAGTATTAACCTGATTGCATACCTTTAATTTGGATTCCTGATGATGACATAATTAATATCAAAGTATTGAATCCCTAAACTTTGAGTATGTATTATTCTATCTGTATCAGATTAATCAGTGGACATTTCGGTTTAATTTGGATTCTTGTATTTTTTAAAGGTTTATTTTGTTCATTAAAAATATAACATGT
>NW_022747684.1:0-1052 GCF_011630105.1 Anneissia japonica | reverse complement strand
TTATACCGGTATATATATGTACACATTTATTTTTCGTGTGTAAGTCTCTTAATTGTTCTTCTCCACAGTACATTAATGACCTCCTAAAATTGCGATTAACTATATATGCAGGCGAATACGTAAATCCATATGATGTGGTTGAATCATTGTAGATTTTCCTTCTGGTCGGTTGAAAACCTATGGTGATAAATCCTTCTCTGTTGCTGCATCAAAGTTGTGGAATAAATTCTCTAAATTTGTAAGGTCTTTTCTACCTCTTGTCTTTCTAAATCCTTTCTAAAATCACATTACATTACACAGTACATTAATGACCTCCTAAAATTGCGATTAACTATATATGCAGGCGAATACGTAAATCCATATGATGTGGTTGAATCATTGTAGATTTTCCTTCTGGTCGGTTGAAAACCTATAGATTTTCCTTCTGGTCGGTTGAAAACCTATGGTGATAAATCCTTCTCTGTTGCTGCATCAAAGTTGTGGAATAAATTCTCTAAATTTGTAAGGTCTTTTCTACCTCTTGTCTTTCTAAATCCTTTCTAAAATCACATTTTTTTTCTCACAATTCTAATCTGTTTTGTTTTTGTTTTTAGTATGTTTGCTTTCGTTAATTCTTGTCTTTGACACTGGATATAAAGGCCTATAGAGATATTGTGTAGTATGCACTATATAAATGCAGGACCATGACCAAGGTGCGCGAATATAATGTGTGCGCGCGTCACACAGAGGTTACAGAGCGTTAAAAATATGTTTTCTTTTAACAACGTATCACTGCCAAAACTCTAGCCAAGATAAGTCAAACACAGTGCTAAACTGCTTTTCAGCACCATTTTTTTTATTTGGGAGAGGGGAGGGAGATTTTCTTACTCATTCTTTAACATGCTTGACTCTAGCCAAAATGAATATAGTCAAACACAGTGCTAAACTGCTTTCTACCACAATAAATTTTTTTGGGAGAGGGGAGGGGGATTTTGTTACTCATTCTTTAACATGGTTGACTAGCCAAAATGAATATAGTCAAACACAGTGCTAAATTGCTTTCTTCCACAATT
>NW_022747683.1:0-719 GCF_011630105.1 Anneissia japonica | reverse complement strand
GGCACGTGTGAAAGTACCTCCGTGTAATATCCTTGTAAAATCTCGGAACGTCTCGGTAATCTTTAGCAGCCTCGCTGAGGCTGGTAAAGCTTCCGAGATGTAACATGGATGGATCTGCGCATGCGCAGGGATTTCAACACAACAACAATCTACTGTTTCACGGGGTTCTTTGAATTTTCTTCCTTCTGTATACGATTCTGATCCACTAGAAATAGATAGGCCTATTTTTTCTAAATGATGAATGAATTACCCTTGTTATTGATGTTAATTAGGCCTAGTAATGGTAGAAGAAGAAGATATACATAAAATGAACGTCGGGATGGTGTTAGTACTATTACTAGGCTAGTATTACAAGAGTCCGAGACAGAAACGTTGGAAGCTATGCCTAGTTTAATAGTAGTAGTACAGCAGTTGTTAAGGGTATTGATAGCTTCGAATGTTTACTGTGAAGATGTGTATAAGAGACAGGTCTAAGCATAAATTAGTGTTATTGAATGATGCAGAGTGTCCCGAGATTAATAATATTAATAACCTTGGCATTACCTTACAGACGCGTGTGAATGCTTTTTATCTCGGTAGGAATAACTCGGGAGATCGATCGGTTACAATTTGTTACTTTTTGTTAAATTTAACTTCACGTGTGAATCGGGTATAAGAGACTTACACCGATTGTTGACACAGTTGTAATCCGCATTTGGGTCAAATTTAATTTAGCTTTG
>NW_022747682.1:0-658 GCF_011630105.1 Anneissia japonica | reverse complement strand
ACGTCAGGATCATCGATGGGGCATGTTTGAGAAACGGTAAAATACACTTTAATAAATATTATTTTTGCCACTAGCCCTTTCGTCTCTGCTTTCACCACATACGCCCTATAATAACAGTCTGTGAAAAATAAGGGGGTAACACATTGCATACAAGTCTACCGCGGTAGATAGAAACTGCCTTAGGGCCAACTGTAGAGTGTAACCTTAGAACCAAGGACATCAACCTATCAGCCTAGTTCTTTAGTAAACAGATTGTGATTAAATAATTACTTAAGTGTGCTCATGACATGATATCGACATATCAAAAGTTAACCTCTTGTTTACGACAACACACGCCCGCGATTTCCTTGTGCATGAACACAACGAAAAACGCTTGCGGAGCTTTGGAGAAGTGGCGATGTATTTGTACCGTACAATTTATTGGCTATCTAAAACAATATTCCGGTGAAGAAATAAGACTTTTCTCGAGCACCAAAGAGAAGGGATCATTTCGGTCGCGCCTTCTTTTTGGTCGTGCCGTACTGTTCTGCATTTCGATCGCGATAAACTGCCTCTAAGTAATGCCGATATACGCACCAGTGCTTTATGTTTGAAAAGTAATTTTTAAAGGGTTGTGTATTTTTAAAGTTTGTTTGGTGCGTGTGTTTCGGACTGGGTA
>NW_022747681.1:0-1224 GCF_011630105.1 Anneissia japonica | reverse complement strand
TCTCTTAAAATATTTAGGTCTTTTGAGACGATACCGTGTTAAATATTGTTAATTTACGATGTACCATGCTAATTGGGAATAAGAACTTATTGGCAGGGTTAGATTAGACGTCATGAAACGTCAAATGCTGATTGGCTAGGTCTACCGTGCGAATAAGACTCATAAGAGCTTATTCGCACGGTATACCGTGCGAATAACCACTTTCCAATTTATTTGCATTTGGGCAGTGACATCAACTCTAAAAATGGCTCCTCAACTCAAATAAATTAATTCAGGACCTGGCCTAGCCTAGAGGTTAGGCCCTACAGTAGGCCTAGTACAAGGCCAGGCCTAGCCTAGCCCTACACCCATTATAAAATACTGGGTAGACGAAATATTTTACTTATTTAGACTAGCTTGAAAATAAATACTCTTCCGACCGAGCCTAGTCGGCATAGGCCTAGACTAACTTACTCCTGCCTCGTGATGGAAGCAGCACTACAGTACAGACAGTTGCCAATTCGGGTTAGTTAGGCCTAGGGGCTAGGCCTAGGCCTAAGCCTAATTACTCAGATCTAGAGAAGCATCACTAAACACTTCCCCTTCCTTCCTGGTTGATCAATATTAAATATAAGACTTACCTAAATGAAACTTGGGAATGAATTCGGAATAGTTATTTAGAAGTAATGTCACCTTTGCAGCATAGTATATCGTTTATGTATACGATGTGAATAAACCCGGCAATTAGTAAGTTTGTGTTCAACTTATGCAAGACTAATAAAAGCCAACACCCGGAAGCCAAACGGTGCTGATGTGCTGCTGTTGTATAATCAAAAGTAAGTACTGTAGTACCAAAAACAAGCAACCAGCAAAAGCGCCCTCTATAGCTTCACCTAACTGCCGTTTGGTAGTTGGTTGTTGGGTTAGTTACCGTACTCCTGCGAAAAGCGCCTGGGCGCTTAAAATATTTTTTGCACTTTTTGAGGGGCGCTTATTCAAACGGGGCGCTTATTTAAACGGGGCGCTTATGAAAACAGAGTGGAAATTGAGGGGGCGCTTATGAAAACAGAGTGGAAATTGAGGGGTCCCTTATGGAAATAGATGAAAATCGAGGGGAAATTATTAAATTCAAGATGCACTTTGTGAATGAAAAAAAGATTATATAAGGACATTAATAATAATAATAATAATAATAATAATAATAATAATAATAATAATAATAATAATAATAATAAGATGTATAAA
>NW_022747680.1:0-1509 GCF_011630105.1 Anneissia japonica | reverse complement strand
AATTAGATAATTACTGATTACTAGTCAACAATGATGAAAAATTTAAAATTTCTGTATCCGCCTCCGCCCCTGAAAAGTGTTGGTGGTGGTGATGGTTGTGATGCTGACGGTGGTGATGCTGACAAACTGATGATGGTTATGATGAAAAATATGAAGATGATAATGATGTTTGTGCAGCATTGGTAGTTAAAAGTTACAATCATGTGTATGGTTGTTCGACAACAGTGCTAAATGCAGTGGTTGTTAACTAAAGTAAAATATTTGGCGTTTTACTTACTTTTTTTAACTTGTATATTTGTTATTTGTGTGGAATTGTTCATAAAAATAAATGAACTCTTAGTTGAATAAATAGGGATTTTAACTAGGGACCAATTTCATAATATAGTAGTAGTATTAGTAGTTCTAGAAAAGAAAATTTATGGTAAGGAAATTTAGTGAAATTAAATAACAAGAAATGAGTGAAAAGAAAGAAAAAATTTAAAAATAGAAGAAAGGAAAATAGAAAATGGACAGTCAACATAGTCTAAGGCTGGGGTACACACTCCATCGACTGACTGTTGTTTGATAATCCATTGTTCTATAAACATATTGCACTGTGCGCTTAATACAATTGAAATAGTCATTCAGTTCTGAAATATATGTCTGAATAGATATTCTTGAATTAAAAAAAAATTTAATGAAGTAACATGGGTGGCACCAGAATTTATCCCAACTGGGGGTGGGTTTGATGTCCTCCATATGGGGAGAGATGTCTATCACAAAATTTTTCCAAAGTTGTACAGTGGAAATGAAAATCTCCCCGCAAATTATGACAATTTTGGGGTTTCAATGGCTTATTTCATTATTTTACTTATATCTAAACAAAAAAATATATATAATTTTTTTTTTCTCCCAACCAAATTTTGTTTACTTCCTGATGGGGGTGAAAAATCTCCTCAAAAGAGGCCCTGGGGCGGATTGCTATAAAAGGGTCTTAACTGATAGGCTTAACTTCTCGAATATAGCCCGCTTTATCACTTAGACGGTCTTAATAAAGTCATTCCTCTAAGACCATTGCTAAAAAACAGTCTTTCCTAAGACCGCTTTGAGTATTGAAATGCAAACAAGCACTCCCTGGTAATGTATGATTGGGGACTACGTCATGCGTGCTCGGCGCACGTAAGTGTATCGAAATGAACGTAAATAAACCTAGACCTATTTTCACAGACGCAGAAAAGCGTGAAGAATATTTGTCGTTTAATTCTTCGACTTTGAAGACTAGGCCTAGGTTTTGCCATTGCACTGTTGAATTAATCAGCAGAACGCCATGATGAAAATGATTTAAGACCATTTTAAGCCTCCTCCGAGTGGGCTTAAAAATTTAAGACGGCTTACTGGTTAGACTGCGGTATAGCAATGGTCTATAATCGTAGACCAGTAGTGACGTCACAATTATAGTCGGCTAACCGTTAAGACCGTCTAAAGACCGCTTATAGCAATCTGCCCCTGGTCCCTGCCCACCCACGTTCA
>NW_022747679.1:0-585 GCF_011630105.1 Anneissia japonica | reverse complement strand
CTCTCGGATTAAAAGTTGAATACAATTTTGTCTGTTTTCTCCATTTTTTTATTTATAATTTTTGAAAAAAAATAGAAGGTTGGGGCCTATGCTGACTGGTTCCCACCTGAATCTGCTACTGTTCAAAATAACACTTGACATAGCAAATCATTTTGTATCACAAATGATTAATTACTAATGTTAAGCGAAAGATATTTCTATTCTAAAGATTTTTTTTTACTCAATACACTATTACAACCTATAACACAGTAACTACAGTGTACTTCTGTAGCTAACCTTTAGTGAACTACTTTCAAAAATGGCCTAATGGGATAATTGCCTCGATGGGATAATTGGTATTTGGATTTTGATGGAAATTCTTCTGGGAATTATTTGGATCTTGTTGGTTTAATTGTCTATGCGCCTTGAGCACCTTTGGTGGAGATGTGCGCTTTATCAATCTTCTTCTTCTTCTTCCTCTTCCTCTTCCTCTTCCTCTTCTTCTTCTTCTTCTTCTTCCTCTTCTTCTTCTTCTTCTTATTATTATTATTATTATTATTTTCGTTAAATTAAATGGAGTTTAACATACGCCTAAATACAGAATTC
>NW_022747678.1:0-1008 GCF_011630105.1 Anneissia japonica | reverse complement strand
TAGGGGAGGGTATCGAAATCGGGAAATACTATTCTCTTATCGTAAAATATCCTGTAATCTTTTTTTCCTTTTTACATCTCTTGTTATTTGTCTATCATCAACCCTAATGGTTGGCCTATCCCCTACTGTGCACACTAACTTTTTCATTTGGTCAAAATTTACTAATTTGGTGTTCATGTAATTTAGCGTTAACCTTGCATACAGTCTTTCCGGAATCGAGTTTGTACGCATAATTTTTAGGCCCCCCTGAAACAAACTGTGTAATATGGTTACCGTCCTTTGGATCAATTTCGTTAGTTAATTCTCCTAGATAATCCCCTAACGGTGGTTCCCATTCGTTGGGTTTAACTGTAAATATAATGCTATCTGTGTCGTAGTACAATACCCTTCTTTTTAATTTCTCTAAGACTTGGTATAATTTAACACGGGCATGCGCTGTGGTGAAGGCCGCCAGAACTACGTTTCCTTTCTTGTTAATGGGAACTTTTTTCGTCAATAAATGTATGTTTAATTTCAGCAACATTTTCGCTGAAGAAATAATGTCATTGACAATCATTGACGTATATATATATATATACTAGGGATTAATCACTAGGGATAGAAACTATCGGGAAAAAACAAAAACAAAAAAAAAAAACAGGTACATTCCCACAGAGTTCAAAATAATCTAAGTATCTAAAATACAGAATTAAGAGCGTTCCCACAAAGTTTAAAAGACTAGAAACTAAGTAGGGAAAATAACCTATCGATCTTTGGATTTGAAGATGTGCTGCTAACTTAAAATTAATACACATCTAGATGTGTATAAGAGACAAGGGTAGACGCAAACAAAGAATTAAGAACGTTCCAACAATAAGAAGAGCACCTAAGGAAGATAATTAAATAGTGACCGAAGCCAGGACTCTTATTGTTAGAAGGATCTCAAGGCGAGAAGGCAATGCAATAGTAAGTTGGTAGAATATTCATTAGTGAAAATTCAGTTCTTTTCTATGTAAGACAGTTGAAACA
>NW_022747677.1:507-1327 GCF_011630105.1 Anneissia japonica | reverse complement strand
CAGGAAGGGCATCCGGCCATAAAAACATCGCCTCAAAAGGAAACCATGATGAGTACAACTGATGGGCAGGGTACAGCCCGAAGTACCCCGTGGGGGTCCTCACCCCCTCTCGTTAAAACTCAAGGTGGGGAACCCGATCGAAGCAAGGGAGGAAATTTTTCCATTTATGATGACCAATCGTCTGATGCCCCACGTGGAGATCGGTTTCTGAGGTTTGGTACATGGAATGTAGGGACAATGACAGGGAGATCTGGAGAAGTGGTTGAAACATTGGTCAGAAGAAGAGTGGACATATGTTGTGTGCAGGAGACACGGTGGAAGGGAAGTGGTGTGAGAATGGTGAAGGGAAGGCAGGGGCAGAAGTACAAGTTTATGTGGCAAGGGTGCCCGGAAGGCGTGCATGGTGTTGGTGTCATGTTTTCTGAGGAGTTTGTAGACAGTGTAGTGAGTGTGACTAGAGTGAGTGAAAGGTTGATGATGGTGAGAATTGTGATCGGAAATCTCTTGGTGAACGTCATCTCGGGATATGCCCCGCAGGTCGGTCGAAGCGATGAAGAGAAGAACATGTTCTGGTGTGCGATGGAGAAGTTGATGGAAAATGTGAAAGATGAGGAAGTTGTTGTGGTTGGAGGAGACTTGAATGGACATGTGGGAAGGAGTCCAGACGGTTTTGAGGGAGTCCATGGGGGTTATGGATATGGTGTGAGAAATGGAGAAGGTGAAAGGATCTTGGAGTTTGCTGATGGAGCTGATTTGTTGCTCTGTAATACTCAATTCCAGAAAGCGAATAATAAGCTTATTACATACACGTCAGGTGGGT
>NW_022747677.1:0-490 GCF_011630105.1 Anneissia japonica | reverse complement strand
GTCGACGACAACCATTGACTACCTGATGGTGCGTCAGCGAGATAGGGGAAACCTCCGGGACACAAAGGTGATCCCAGGGGAGGAGACTGTTTCGCAGCACCACCTGGTTGTCTGCGATATAAGGGTGAAAGGTGCGCGGAGAATTCGGCGGGTGAAGTACCAACCGAGGATGAAGGTGTGGAGGTTGAAAGAGGCGACAGTGAAGGAAGCATTAAGAGAGAGGCTGAGTATGGTTGAAGATGATGTGGTTGAGCTTGAAAGTGGTTGGATGTCAATGAAAGATAGTCTATTGGGAGCCGTTGGTGAGGTATGTGGATGGACAAAAGGACCACCGAGGCACTCGGAAACATGGTGGTGGGATGATGAAGTTGGAAAGACGATTGAAGAGAAGAGGAAGAAGTTCAAGGAATGGCAAAAGGCAAAGGATACGGTGGAAGAAGAGGCTGCACATGAAAGTTATAAGGAAGCCAAGAAGGCTGCAAAGAAAGAG
>NW_022747676.1:0-1735 GCF_011630105.1 Anneissia japonica | reverse complement strand
CTTCGTATGTGAAAACATCAATCTTCGATAAAGTAGACGCGGACGTGGATGGAGCAGCAGAGGGTTAAGGGACTGTCTGTTCATGGAGCGTTGTAATTTATTACACTTAAAATGAAATTTTTAATCACAAAATTTCAACCAATTACCTCAAAATATACTTTTTACTTTTAAAGATGCGAAACTCTATTCATTTATGGACATAAAAAAGTAAATTTATGTTAGTTTAGACATCGGCAGAAAGTGAAAATTAGCATGTTTCTGGTAGTACTTTTATTAAATTCGGGGAAAAGCAAGGGAACGTTAGGGTTAAGTTACGGGTTGGTGTAGTTTTGTTGTGGGTCGACAATAACAATAATAAGACCTGCTAATTATGTTAAAAAACTCTATGGTTTATTCTAAAACTCCAACTATGAAACCAACCACGTGTTACATTGATAGTCGCCATGTCTGATCTCCCTGACCTCTATATCTCATAAATATAGATGCCGCTATACATATTTGAGATACACATACTTCTCACTTTGTTTAATCAAAAGATCCCTAAACATCTTTAAAACAAATTAAATTTTAAACAACATGAACTTTAAACCTTTAACTCTTAACTCCTGATTCAAACAAATCTTTAAGACTCTTTTAAGACTTCTCAAAAGTCTCTACACAAAATTATTAAAACGACTTGGGCGCTTCTCTACGCGACCACTTCTCGTTTTGATCTCAGAACGAACTCTCTCAGAATTATCAACTGGTTTACTGAAATTTTCAACTCTAACATTAACATTATCATTCTCATTGATTATTTCGTTCTGCAAATTACTAGGTACTCTTTCTTTGATCTCAGATTCGCCTCGTTCATTGATAACATCCAAGTCACCTTCATTTATCACATCATTTAAACTACGTTCATTAATCACATCAGTTGAATCATGTTCATTATTCACATCATCCAAATCACATTCATTAATTACATCAAAACTCTTGTTCGGAACATGTCTTAAGTGTTTCACATTGCTTTGAATAAGTTTACCATTTTCTGAATTAACCAATTCAAATGCATTATCTCCTACTTGTTTCAAAATAACATAGTGCGTTCTAAAGTAAGTTGGATCAAGTTTACTTTGTTTAATACAGTTTGCAACAAACACTAAGTCTCCTATCTTAAAATTATGCACTTCTGCCTGTCGGCGAGTGTCGGCATGAACCTTCATTATAATGAAGGTATAATGAATAATAATTAGCCTTATAGGTCTAATTATGGTTCTTTAATTCTGCGGAAATATCAGTTTCCTGTCGATATCGCGGCAACTTAGTCTTTATGTTTCTGCCAAATAGCAATTCAGCTGGCGCTTTATTCGTAGATCTATGCGGTGTAGATATGTAAGCCATAAGTATCTTTGGTAACTCGCTTTGCCATACTTTACCTTCAGTTTTGGCATTTTTGATACATTTCTTAAAGTAGCGATGAAACCGTTCAATTTCCCCATTCGTTTTAGGGTAATAAGGTGAAGCAAGTAGATGTTTAATACCACATGCGTTAAAGTATTTCTCAATTTTGGCACTTAACTGTTTTCCATTATCAGTTAGGACCTCATCAGGGTATCCAAATCTTGCGAATACCAATTGTAAACATTCAATAATAACATTGGAAGTTATCTCTTTTACAATAATTGCCGCATGGTAGGAAGAGTAGTAATCAGTAATTGTTAAAATATACTCTCTTGCTTTCAACATTAGCATC
>NW_022747675.1:0-786 GCF_011630105.1 Anneissia japonica | reverse complement strand
AACCTTGATGTACCCTATTCATTAATGTGGTAGTGAATTGTTTCACCCGCCTTACCCCCCAACTTAAGCCGTTTTTTTCCCTGGATTGTTTCCCTTTCGGTCGTTTTTTTCCCTTTGTGCTAATAAAAGACACGGATAGTTTGTTGGTACAAAGAGAGGTCTCGAACTGAAGGGTGAACTCACAAAGAAATACCGGTATTTCCTAATACGCCTTCTTCCCGCTGTGGTGGACATGTCCAATCGAGGACAAACAATGCTGAGCAGCAAAGCGTAAACAACAGAAATCACATAGCCTTTTGGCCATATTTTCGGGGTTCATGTTACTCAAAAAATCATATTAACATAAATTTTTCTTTAAAATGTTCGCAAAGGACATATCTACGTACAGGTACATATGAATAAAAAAAATTTAAAATTTGTTTAGTCTTAAAAATGAAAAATATATGACAGATTTTGTATAGTGTGTGTTGCTATTATTTCAATTACGTTTTGACTGACTAAACAAATTTTAATTTTTTTTGTTATTCATAAATGAAATAATGGCAATTAGCATGACCACTGCTTGGGTATTTACCCAAGATCTTGTGTATTTTGACTTGGTCTTGGGTTCTTGGGTATTTCGTTCAAATCCTTGGGTATTTTATTTTTACTAAGAAAATTAAATATTTTTGTCATAGAGGAAGAATTAAGAAGTATCAAAGTATATTTCAGTCCATTCAAATAAGCAAAACTCAACGAAGTGCACATAACATTGTTAATTACTATAAACATGGGTTCAGAATTGTT
>NW_022747674.1:0-1070 GCF_011630105.1 Anneissia japonica | reverse complement strand
ATCTTGGCAACCACTGGTCGTATAGAGCTGCTTTTTTTAAACAAAATATTTACAATATGCACATTTATATTCTAACAGAATAATTTCTAAATATCAACCAGAAACTGTTTTATTGACCTTTGAGGTATCCCCGGTCGAGAAGAAAAACGGGGGGTGGGGCGGGGAAGAAAAAGTTATGTATTTTTATGATATATTAGAGGACACTAAAATCGATTAAATAAGCCTTTGAAATTTTCGAAATTTCCGGGGTTTCAACTCTGAAACAATTCCAGAAACTTTGAGCGACACCCGGCCACGCCCACTTACGCTCTCGTTGCCCACCCCGTCGGAGACATCGTACCCCCATCAGCCAAATCCTGCCGCTACCGGTCCCGTTCAGAAATAAAATTAATTCACTTAGTTTTGTACTGATGCTCTTACTTCGTCATGAACGGAAGGAAACTGTTTGAAATAGCATATACCGTACCACCAGTTGGCATTACTGCAAATTGCCTAGTAACAGTGAATTAGAGTGAGAAACGTTCCCACACAAATAGTTCCCACGATCAGGAGAAGCATGGGAGAAGCAGTCACATACAGTAGTCTTATTCTTTAAACGCCGCCAACTCAGGAATGTAGACGCGCTAGTGTCTGATCTGATTCTTTGAACGCCGCCTTCAGGAATGTAAACGCGCTGCTGCTCCCCAAGGAGGGAATAGCCGACTGCCTTGTTCAGCGATACCAACATGTGCCATGGTTTCATAGTTCAGCTGTATTTTAGCGAAGTGTTGCTTTTTTGTACGTTCACTTCTTACATGTCATTTTAATTTAGTCATTGATCATCATAATAAAATCATAAACTTTGTTGTTACTATGGCGTTTGTGCTTGCTTTCTGTTGTGTGTTATAACAGTTGTTAAACCTTTTTTTTTCAAAGACGTGCACATTCATTCTATATAAATGAGTATGCACGTTTATATAAATATTGTGGGCCTATCCACTGCAAGACTCTTAATTAAAAATCAATGTAACCATGGGAACGTGTACTTCTACTGTTATTTTCTCAATGAATAGGGCGTTTACAGTTAAAAG
>NW_022747673.1:0-1144 GCF_011630105.1 Anneissia japonica | reverse complement strand
GTCCCAAATTATTATGGTCCTACAGTAGTTTCTGTCTTCTATTTACTAACTTTATAGTAGTAGTTCTTGTCTTGCATAATAGGGCAATTGTCATTTAGGACACCACCAGCATGATTGACTAAAGGCTTGTCTTTCACTCTCTTCTCAAAACATCATGTTCACAGAATATATTTTCAAGATAGTATCTTCCCCTATACAAAAATATCCTCAATCTTTGTTGTCTGATCTTATCTGACATGAGAGGTAGATCTTCATGACTAGCAATGATAACCACAAACAATTAGCTTCTCCAGTTTGCACCGGACAATTTTTTTTTAAGTCAGTATTTTGAAAGATACCATTAAAGAAATATTTTGAAACGGAGAAAATTTTTACTTAATTTTATAAAGTGCTGATTACCATCACAAACAATAATTTCGGTGATGCAGCCCTCAAAATTAGGGATAAAGCACGCCGGCAAAAAAATCGCCGACGTTAAAAAATTGACGTCGGTCCTACGTCAACATTTTCAAAAAGTACTAGGCCTAAAACTAGGCTAGTACTAAGTACTAGCCTACGCGCGCCTACGTGGACCATCAGATCCCCAGAGTGCTGTGAAGTTCTAGGTAGACCTAGGCTAGCCGCAGTGATAAAAAATAAGCACTAACCATGGATGTTGAAATATGTTTACATGTTACTTTTGTGAAAACGAATTAAAACTAAAATACTCTGGGCATATTTATCCCTAAAATAAAAGCCACCACAGTCAAAAGGATAGCAAACTTTGGTGACGACGAACACGCTCGACTTGCTGTATTTTCTAGGAGATGTTGGCGACGCACACTGCAGAACGTGTGAGTTGGGGATCGTCTTTCACTTTCACTAAAATCAACGGAGAATACAGACAGAACAGCTACATGTGTGTAAGGGATTAACTTTTAGAAGTTCCGTTTTTTTTAATTAGTGTAATTTATTCGTGAAAAGTAGCAGTACGTTTCTGTTGAATTGGTGTTTGAAAAGTGCACGTCAGCAATTTTCTCGCCGGCGACGGGTGCCTAGACGCCGGCACTGCCAAATGCTGACGTTAATTTTGAGGGCTGGTGATGATCATGACCAAAATGAATAAATAAAATATGAATAATTTATCTTTAAATTTAATAATAGA
>NW_022747672.1:0-608 GCF_011630105.1 Anneissia japonica | reverse complement strand
TTTACCAAAATTGTGGTGAATTGTCGTTCATGAGACTCACTTCGCAGAAAAAAATAATAAATGTTTCGTATATACTCAAATGTTCGTCCTCGGCACCTTATGCCAACATTGTCAAAATGACAGATTAATGTTACATAAGAACATGAAATTTTATAAAATTCGTAAATTTTGAATTGCTATAACTTTTCATTTTCTTGGTCAGTTTTCACAAATCAAATTTCAATTTATAGATGCATTTAACAAGCTCGCGAAAAAAAAAAATCAAATGTACCAGACATTGCGAAGTACCCAAAATTAATAAAATAAAAACTAACACCATAAAACGAATGGCACGCATAGACTAATAATTGACGGCTGTACTCGCAACTAGTATCGGATTGTCGATGCCACAGTAAAGATCAAAGGACTGTACGCACGCGCTATGTTCGAGAGCGGAGATGTGCGTCCTTTTGTTGAATTACCTTGCTTAAACCATAGAGCTATTAAACAACTAGAGTGCTGACAAGATGGCGCAGCAATGCAGAGTTATGTATGTGTACCATTCAAGATGGCCGTCGTAGTAAAGCGCCACCTTCAGGCTTAGTATACATATTATTACATATTAATAA
>NW_022747671.1:0-564 GCF_011630105.1 Anneissia japonica | reverse complement strand
TGTTTTAAAGTTGTCGTATTTGGGTAATATTATCACAGGAATATTTCCTCCTGTCCTTATAATTTACTATCTTTATTTTAGGTGGCGTTTGAATTGTTGCGAAGGTAGTAACTACTACGTGTACGATTGTTACTATCACGAGTATACCACTGGATGGCAAGGATATCATGACTTCGTACGATTGTTACTATCACGAGTATACCACTGGATGGCAAGGATATCATGACTTCACAGTGCCATCTGGATACTGGATTCACGGAGTACATTCATTGCATGAAAATAGTCTAGAGTAAGTCAAAATAATTACGACATTTTCCAGTGCATAAAAATAGTTATGCCACGCGGGCATTGTTATGATCTGTATTTTGTGTGCTGTTACCGTACTCGCGCGAATAAGCGCCTCGTTTGAATAAGCGCGTTAAACGTTTGTCTTAAGCGCCCCCCCCCCTAAATTTGAATTAGCGCCTCAGTGTTTATTCATTTTTTAAAACAATGTCTAGTGATTGATTTTTTTTTAGCAAATGATAATCTAACTAATCCTGAGACTGTGGTTGGCTTGAGCTG
>NW_022747670.1:0-711 GCF_011630105.1 Anneissia japonica | reverse complement strand
CATATATATATATATATTATATTCGATATTATTGTCTTCATACCATTAACTTGAATGTGATATTTAATTTCATTTTAAGTGGTATCCAAGTGTATTTGCTTAAGCTGGTAACATTTTTATCATTTTAATCTTAAAAATTTTAAACTCTTCAATTTTATAATATCTAAAAGTTTGCTTAATGGTAACTTTTTTATTATTTTAATCCTATTCAATTTTGAAGTTGTTACTCTTAAAAATGTTTAACTTGTCTAATTCTTTAAATCTTTATTAGCTTTCAAATTTTTTAACTTGTCGAACTCTTTTTATGGTTTTATTCTTTCAATTTGAATTTTAACACTTCTTTCTTTTATACTTCATTTTTCCCCTCTTTGTTCAGTTTTCCTGTTTTTTATCCTGCTGTTTTTTTAATTTTGTGTTTTGTATTCAGTTGTTAAAATAACGGAAATAAGGTTTCTTTTTTTAACTTTCTTGGGTCATTCTTGGTATCTTGTCCTTGTCTTCCCTGTTTTTGTTTGCTTTGTATTTTTTGTATGTAATGGCACTGAATAAAATCAATCAATCAATCAATCATTTATGTTAAACTTTCTCCATTATACTCATTTTGTATTCTTTTTTATTTCTTTTCCCTTTCCAGTTTTTCCTTTCCGTTCTTTCTTTTCCTTTCTTTAAATTTCTTTTCCGTTTCTTTCCCTTTAAATATTTACATATGTC
>NW_022747669.1:471-672 GCF_011630105.1 Anneissia japonica | reverse complement strand
GCAACTGATGGTGATTCAGTAATATATTTGGGCAAGGAATTCCAAAGAAAAGCAGCTGAAAATAAGATGATCTATGACCAAAGGTTTTTGTGTTAATTCGACAAACTACTAAAAGTGTCATGGACAGAAATTTGTCTTCAGATGTAGATTCAGATGATTATTCAGAAAACACACATTATGTGAAAACAGCACATGATGCAT
>NW_022747669.1:0-441 GCF_011630105.1 Anneissia japonica | reverse complement strand
AGTATTGATCCTGAGTGCAAAGTCACAGTGAAATTGAACAATCAGAAAATAAGAATGGTTGTTGACACAGGATGTGAACGTAACATAATTAGTTCTGAACGGTTCAAGAAATTGTGCCCAAAGTGTCAACCGAAATTGAACCATACTTCTAGTAAACGTTTTATAGCAAGCTAATCCATTCAGGTGTTTGAGATATTTTCGGACACAGATAATCTAGAACAAACATGTTTTGGAAGACAAAGTGTTTGTGATTGAAGGAAACACAGATGCTTTACTAGGAAGAAGAGCAAGTTTAAAACTTGGTATCATACAGCTATCTCCAGATGTAAATAGAGTAACAACAATTTGGATTGTCAAGTGCTCCTGAAGCATACCTGAAAGCTATGGATCACATATTATGTGGTTTAGATGGTGTAGTCTGGTATATGGACGATATTATTG
>NW_022747668.1:0-1033 GCF_011630105.1 Anneissia japonica | reverse complement strand
CATTGATTTAATAAACTCTGTTATGTTAATGCATAATGAAATTAATTTCACCTTCGGTCAATATATAAACTAAAATATTGTTTTCTCATAATCCGTAGGCCTATTTGTTAAGTGTCACTTCATAATTGTCCTTTTCTTATAAACGTTCACGTTGTACTTTCATTGAACACTCCGGAAATATATATTTTAGATGCAGTGTAGTTTTAATGTGCTCGGTACTGCATTTACTGTTGAACACTTAAGCCTTTAATTGCCTTTTGCTAATCCTCACAATTGCGTTTTGCTAATCCTCACAATTGCCTTTTGCTAATCCGCAAAAATGCTCATGTATTCTACCTTTTAAGACCTTTATAAAATCACAGATATATAATAAAATCATTAAATTGAATATCACTGTACAAGTAAATTAAGGTTCTATGGTATGCCAAAACATACAGGAAACGTACTATTTAAACTGTCCGTTTTTTTGCTCATTCCAATCTTTAACTGTAAGTTATTATTAAGTTTAACTTATAGGCCTAAATACAATTTTGTCAATTCAAAAGTCCTACAATTTGAATATGATTTTTTTTCAAGAGTGTGTTGGAGTTTATTCAAATTATGAGTACAACTTCGAATATTTAGGTAGGAAATGAATATATATAAATCACTGTGTAATACTAATTAATTATTCCAATTAATTGAAATATTTGCTAATGGCGCCCCTATAGCAGCTGCAAAGTTTCTGAAAGTGTAGGACGACGACGTAAACAAGTTTTCAAAAAATGAATGTCGCCCTCTCTAGGCTCACGTGCTTCCTTTGTCTTTGGACGATATCAAAGAGTATGTAACAGTAACAGAAGAGAGTCCACTCAGACTGAAAATGCGTTCCGCTCGACGACAGAACGCCCTCTACAAACTGTTGTGGATAAACTGCGTGAGTGGATTTTCCGCACGATTAAATCGTATGACGTTAATGGGTTTGGTCTAGGCTACAGGAGTTCGTGCTTTGAATCAGTGGCGGCGCCAGTAAGGGAGTTGGGGGTGGTTTGGG
>NW_022747667.1:0-919 GCF_011630105.1 Anneissia japonica | reverse complement strand
CAGCTTTTTGCATTATTCCCGTTGAAGACATCAGTGTACGTTCACCGGGTTTCCTGTACAATCTGCGAGCCCATACGTTTTCCGACTGGTTATCAACGGGATGATGTCAACTCTTTTCAAATAAGGGAGGAGTGTAGTGACGGCCGCCGTCTGTTCGAGAGACCGATCAACGGTAACGACCTCTAACCCCGGCATCTGTGTATTTGCATATCCTGCCCTCAGGTGTGCAGAGGAGGGATCGCCGAGATCTTGGGGAATTGTCGTCACTCGTACACCGGACTTTATGCTGAGAGCATCGTTACCTTACTACAGGATTCGTTTAGGTGTATCTGGTGTCCGAGTCTACACAGGAGTATAATTGCCTGCGCTGTGGGTGCTACTGTGTTCATATATATTGAAGTACTATCGCCTAGGACGATATCCCATTGGATAAGGTAAGCTCCACTCGGTACCTTTTATATCACAGTATATAGGCGATAATTACTACAGTACGTCAAACTTACTAAAAGGAAATGTCTCAGATTATCAACGCTGTTCAACAGTCCTACAGGGACAACTAGCAAACCGATCGCTTTCTGAACGGAAACATGCCTTTCTTACCCAGCATGTACAGCCTAAAAGATGACCACGAGGTTGTTGGCTATCGGTATTTTACGAGCATCGTGGACGTAGCGAAGAACTTTGCCGACGCGCCGAAGGACATTGGAGAGCTCTGTTGCAAGCTGCTCGAATCGTTCGAATGTGTTACCGATCACGACGCTGTCGGGATTAAGCTGATCGCGGCATTCGGACCGCATCTGGAACGTTGCGATTACGGTGTGACCAGGAACCTTGTCAGACAGACGTTTCGCATAATCGAGTCGAAGATGTATCCTCGACGTTTCGAAGGCGACGACTGGTACTGCGACAAGATGCTCAT
>NW_022747666.1:0-1591 GCF_011630105.1 Anneissia japonica | reverse complement strand
CTCCTCAATTACGTATCATTTCTGATCCGCAATTATTCAAATCTACTCTTAAATCATTCCTCTTCTAATAGTTCAACTTCTTTCTAACATCCTCCAGCGCCGGTGACAAGCCAGTTTTGTTTGCTTTAATAGGCGCTTTAAAAATGTGTATTATTATTATTATTAATCCAATAATAATTACCCGATAAATTATCTAAAAAAATTCCTGTACAAGAGATTGCAACCAAGTGACAATTATTCAATATACAGTATATCCCATTCAAATGTAATATAGTTTGATTATGGTATTATGGATTAGCAAAAAAGCTATGCAAATGAGCCAAGAACAAAGCTGCCGCTGTGCGTGAAGAACGCGTTGCCTTTGAAGTCTAATGTGTTACCCACCAAAAGATGCTCAGTGGGGTTTTCCCAAGAAATAGTACTTGGCGAAATGGAGATCACCTTGTTTTCTCAATGCGCACTGCTTACACAGTAAATCACTGTGGCTGCTCAGTCGCTTCCACCTTAAATCTAATACATTCATCTTTTAAAAATTACCAAACATTTTAATATTTTCTATGAAAAAGAATATGGTATATTTTAACTTAATTTCCATAAATTGGATAAAACTCGATATTTCTTATATTAATTAAGGAATGATTGAGGATTATAATGAACTAAGTCATTTTAGTGTGAACAAGTGTGGACTATTCTAAAATTCAATCCAAAACCAGGTTAATTTTCAGTTTTATGCTGCCTCCGCTTTATATTCAACCCAATCAACCGTTAGACAAAATTATAATGAACACAAAACTAATTGCAACAGTAATATTTTGCGGAATCTGTTGTTGAAATATACACATAATAACATATTAGAAGTCAGATGGAACATTGTTAATTTTAAAGATATTTAATGAGTTAACATCAAACAGTTTATCATACAACTGCTGTGTTGAAGTTTATAAAAGCCTGTTGTTGCCAAGTTGTTGCTAAGGAAAAAATTATTAATATTAAGGTACATGCCCGTGCTCAATCTAAAGGTGGGGAACACATTGGTTTGTTACGTCAAAGGATCTGTTGCTGAGTCTTTCTCAATAATACCTCCATTGTTAGATTTATGTAGCGCATTTTATACTGAAGTCTTAAAGCGTTCCACGTGTGGTCGAGCGTACAGTATCTTGCTTCTCCCCTAAGAGTCACTTAGTGTTTGAGTTACTCAGTGAACCAATACCAGCTACTCTCATTGACCACAGGAGTGACACCCTACTCACCCCGGGGTGACACCCTACTCATCTCAATAGATGTAATGGGTTCTTCAATGTGCACATGAACCAATTATGTACCCTGGACCTACAGCTTATAGTCCTTACCCGAGAAAGTTCACGGTAATTCTTGGTTCCATCCTTCTGTAGTGCCAAATTTATTTTGACCTCCAGAAGCCCAAAATATTATTTAAGATAAATTTATTTCCAAAAATACTGTATTATTATTATTATTATTATTATTATTATAATTATTATTATTATTATTATTAAGCTCAAACCTGGGCTTATATTATGGCTATAAGTTGCAGCATCCCTGTTTTAATCACTTGGCCATTTTGACTTGCCTA
>NW_022747665.1:215856-222625 GCF_011630105.1 Anneissia japonica | reverse complement strand
TGCTATCATAGCATTTTCTGAAACGAGACACATACGGGTTCTACTAGCATGCCGTGACTTAGTGCTTAATGGTTTTGCATCATCGACGTTACATTGTGATTCAAATAGATCTAAGTGACTGTATTTGGCTTACATATTTTCGCTAGATCGAATAGGATTTGGAAAAGGTATGCTTATATAATACATTACTTCACTACCACACAGTACCACCTATTTATCATTTTTTCAAAGTTACTCATGTAACTAGTGTACTAATGACAATGTTGCTCGTGTTGTATTGCAGGTCTTACAAGTGGATGTCATAATACTGACGTCATATCACATTCATTTACTTGACACATGAAACTAAATAGTGTGGACAGAGCTTTAAGGTTTAAGAGATGATTACATTTTGGGAAGAACAGGTCAAAGGTCAAGGTCACCGAGATTTTAACCCCAAGCATAAAATTGGCTTGCCTGCATATTGTTTGGTATTCATGCACAGAATAGAAAAAAATGGAATCTCCCATCATACACCCCTTGCATATTTTTCAGGCACAGGGTGGAAAAGAATGGAATCGCCCATCATACACCTCCTGTCCATTATTCAGGCACAGGGTGGAAAATAATGAACTCACCCATCATACACCCTCTGCATATTGTTCAGGCACAGGGTGGAATATAATGGAATCTTCTATCATACACCCCCTGCATATTGTTCAGGCACAGGGTGGAAAAAAATGAAATTGCCCATCATACACAACTGCACATTGTTCAGGCACAGGGTGGTGGTATGCACGCTATAGAGTGACTGCTCTAGTTAATATTGTGTTTGTTTACATTT
This sequence comes from Anneissia japonica, assembly GCF_011630105.1. Taxonomy (NCBI): domain Eukaryota; kingdom Metazoa; phylum Echinodermata; class Crinoidea; order Comatulida; family Comatulidae; genus Anneissia; species Anneissia japonica. The sequence continues at coordinate 221,802 of NW_022747665.1, read as the reverse complement.
TTAGGGTTTATTGCTACAATGTTGGTGGACCTTCAGTTCCTTTCGGTGGCTACAAACAGTCTGGGTTTGGCAGAGACCTGTAAGTTTACCCCTTAGCTTTAGTGTTCTTGGCACAACTGTTCATGTTGAAATTGTTGTTAATTGATTATAAAGTGACTTTTTTAGGCACATGAGCCAAGGATTTTCACTTTGATTTCAATTCGACATTTTTTGATTAATTTATTTTTAGGGGAGAGGATTCATTGAAAGAATATCATGAGGCCAAGACAATAGTCACTTTCGTGTTTAAAATTTCTTACTGAATATATATTCAATAACATATATATTTCGATATAAATATCACAATTAAGTGCCTTTTTTCATTTAAGAATTGTAACCATACTACAGTACTATACATGTTTCGGTACAGTATTGTATACTACGATGAGGTTAATTTTCCAAGCTTCTCTCTCTAGGGCAAACTCCCATCTTAAACAAAACTCTTTTACCTAAGACCTCCCACACACAAGAGCTGTCTGCTAACTACACACATAGCTCTTGTGTGTTGTCGATTTTCTTGCGACTTCTGGCGTTTGTGGAGATCTTGCTGCAGGCTCGAAGAAACATTCATAAACCGTATTATTATTGCATTGATACATAAAAGTCTTTTTCTGACATGATTGCCGTAGTTCTAAATGGATAATTTTAATAATGAAAATAATTTTAAGTTTTTGTTTTTAATTTCGAAAAGGCTAGTAATTTTCTTATTAATTAAATTTTAAAGATGTGTTTACATTCAAGTTGGTTCTTCACCAATAATTTTCAGAGTAAGAAACTATATACATTTTAAACTTTTTCCTTATTTAGGAAAACCAGAAAATACGGCTTTAATTTAGTCATATTGGTACAGAGAATTAGCAAAGAATGTTTTTTTCTTATGACTTCAAAACACAGTATAATTATGTTTATGTGTATGTCCATCAATGATACATTCAAAAAGTAAACTTTAATCAGCGATAATTGTTTTGTGGAAATAAAAGTGTGAAAAACACTCTAAAGGATATTTCAAATGTTTGATTTTTTTTTTTTTTTTTGTACAGTGCAATGTGATATATCTATGAGTGTCTCAGTAAATTTCTCAGGAGCGCATAAAGGGACGGGTTAGAAAAATATTAAATTATTTCAAATGGACGAAATAATATTATTTCAAGGAAATAAAATCATTTCGTTCTCAAAATAATATTTCGTTTCCTCAAAATCATTTCGAGGTAACAAAATCATTTCGAGAGAACAAAATAATATTTCGTCCCTTCGAAATATATTTCGTTTTTGAAATAATATTTTGTTCCCCCAAAATAATTATTTCGTTCCTACAAAATAATTTTGTTCCCTCAAAATAGTAAAATTATTAATTATTGTACACCTACAGAGCAGCCTTTCGTTCGGCGCTTATAGTATTTTGTTGCGACTTTATCATTCGGTGGCAACTGACATTTGAGGACTACGTCATTCAGCAATTGGTGACCATGGAAAGTGGTAACACTCGTAATTTCCCACGTCTGCATATAGATTATCTTTCTAAACTTTTTATTCCTGCGCTTTTTGGTTGTGATTTTACAACATACTTTCTACTTTTTTATATGTACTTAAATCATAAAATAAAGAAGTGTTGCATTATTGTATTGTGTTTTCTTTAACAGGCGGCAAGGTTTCTTGACAGTTCATTGCAGCCACTGTAGTTTCTTCATAATAATTGGGACAGCAATGTACGGAGCCTTCAAAGGGTTTATAGAAGAAGCGTTGCATATGCTATAGCTCTGATATTTTAAATAAAGTAATGAGGATAGAAACACTGCTCAAGTAAAGGAAGGAACAATTATGTTATTTACTTATCAAGCATAGGTGTCTTTTAATTTTTTTTAAAAATCAAGGCTAGCCTTAACAATTTGTATGTAAACTGTGTCAATTTATTTGATAACGTCGTGTTTTATTAGAAGTTTGTTTGGCTTTTTTAAATGTTTAAATTGAATTTTTAGTGATGGATGTTTTTCCATGTGTATTAGCGACGGCGAGCATTTTGTTGATTCCATGGTGTTTTGAGTGATGATACTTCCAAAAACCAACTCACATATTCATGTCCCACTTTTGGTCTCAAATTGGGCAAACTGCAACAAGTCTTCTGGTCCTGATGGTATACACATATTAAGAGGTATTGCTGAGAAGTCGGTAAAGTTAACACATTATTAGTCAGTCAATCATTCAATCAATTAATCAATCAATCAATTTTGTAATAAATCAATTCACCATCCATCTATCCATCCATATCTTCCGCGTCGGTTCATTTGTCGGTCTCTCCGTCCATCTGTTTGGTAGTCCGTTCGTCCATCCGTTCACCCACATACCCACCCGTTATTTCAGTAATCACTCTGTTTAGTATTTCGGTATTTAATAAACACCATAATTCATTTATTAATATCTGCATCCTTTAATAGATTTTCCTTTTAACAATAACACAACAGAAACAATGACGATTATTACAGTTGAAAATGCTTAAACACCTAATAATGAAGGTCTACATATTATAGGAAATTTATTTCAAACAATACAACATAATTTATGTTTAGACTTTGAGAGTAAGCTTGGTTTCTATGCAATCGCTACACGCTATCGGCGACTGCTTTTGGTGATATAGTCAATCATATCGGGGAACCTTCCTGATTGCTTTGGGGACTGCTACGGTACGCAGTACAATGATTGCGCTGAAAACACTGATAGCGAGTCCGACAGCAGTGTAGCGAATTTAAGGAATCCAAGCTTAAGGGTTAGAGCATCAATTTTGATGGAATGTGCTCCAGACTCAAGATAAATTGTTGTGAAGGTGGTTGTGTTATCACATGTATAAGTATTTCCCTGTTTGGAACTTCTGCAGATATTATTCTCCTGAAGACGATTCTACCTACTTGGTGTACTGCAAACCTCAACATTTGTTATTACTTTGCCATGCAACAGGGACGTAGCCAGGATTTCGAAAGGGGGGGGGGGCGTTATGCGAGGTACGTAGGACCCAGTGGGTTGGGGAGGGGGGTCCAGCTGCGAAGCCCTTTGGAAAGTAACACGCTCTGAAGGAGATGTGTATAAGAGACAGGTGTATGTCCATCAATGATACATTCAAAAAGTAAACTTTAATCAGCGATAATTGTTTTGTGGAAATAAAAGTGTGAAAAACACTCTAAAGGATTGTTCAAATGTTTGATTTTTATTTTGTACAGTACAATGTAATATATCTATGAGTGTCTCAGTAAATTTCTAAGGAGTGCATAAAGGGACAGGTTAGAAAAATATTAAATTATTTCGAGTGGATGAAATAATATTATTTCAAGGAAATAAAATCATTTCGTTCTCAAAATAATATTTCGTTTCCTCAAAATCATTTCGAGGAAACAAAATCATTTCGAGAGAACAAAATAATATTTCGTCCCTTCGAAATATATTTCGTTTTTGAAATAATATTTTGTTCCCCCAAAATAATGATTTCATTCCTCGAAATAATATTTCGTTCCTACAAAATAATATTTTGTTCCCTCAAAATAGTAAAATTTTGTATAATTATGGTACACCTACAGAGCAGACATTTGTTCGGCGCATATAGTATTTTGTTGCGACTTTATCATTCGGCAGCAACTACAGCATTCGGCAACTGGCATTTGAGGACTACGTCACTTGGCAACTACATCATTCAACAAATATATTACTTGGTGACCATGAAAAGGGGTAACACTCGTAATGCTGTCTCTTATACACATCTAGATGTGTATAAGAGACAGCCCAGTGGGTTGGGGAGGGGGGTCCAGTTGCGAAGCCCTTTGGAAAGTAACACGCTCTGAAGGTTTTTAGGGCTGTTTTGAGATGATAAAGTGAAATATCATCATAAATAACATTAGTTATAAGCCTAACAGTAATTATTAAAAAAACTCATCAGTGATGGATCCAGCAATAGAGAGGTGACCCAGGGAGAGACTTAATACAGATTGAGGAACCACCGACCTCAGCCCCACAATGGTTGGGGCTGAGGTAAGAAAATTTATGATTAGGGCACCTCTAGATTGCCGGAAATTACACTCTCAGACTTAAATTTGGATAGGGGCATATATTTTTCTCTTTTTTTCTATTAAAAAAATAGGGGGGGGGGGAAGGGGCCTTGAATACACCACGGGATACACCACTGCTCAAAACATTGTTTATCCAAAATAGTCATAATCACAAAAAATGGGCATTTAAAACCAGATCACATCCTAAAAACAAATTTATGCATTCTCGCCTCATCAGCAGTCCTGAGTCAGGTGTCGACTCAATGGAGTTTAATGTCATACCCAGGAAGGCTGCAATCTGTTTTGAAAGGTGGAGGTGGGGGTTGGGGGACATTTTGTGAGTCGACACCCACATCAGACACACTATTGTTGGGGCTGAGGTGCGAAAATTTGAGGGAATAGTAACTCTAGTTGACCAGAACATGACATTTTTAGTAAAATTCATCATAATCACATCACCATTTATTCAAAATGAAGTGCCAACAAATTTCTCATGATCTTTTATCAGGGATTTTCGGCAACCAGAGATCTTATTAATATGTGTGATGTACCATCAGGGGCGGATCCAGAAATGTCCAAAAGGGGGGGCCCGAAAGTTGGGCCGATTGAGACAACACTGTCGTAGGGGGTCCGGGGCATTCCGGGGCAATTTTTGTGTTCTAGACGCCCGAACATAACATTTGAGGCATTCTGGGCTATTATTTTTTTCTTTTTCTCTTTTTTTTTTCTTTTTTCCCCCTTTTTTCTTTATTTTTCTTTTTTTTACCTCCCAAAGGGGGGGGGGGCGGGGCCGGCCGCCCCGCCCCCAAATCCGCCCCTGACCATAGAAACTCAAACTTAAAAACATTGTTCTTGAGTATGTACTTTACATACTTCAAAGCCGTGATTTCACAACCACCTCAGCCCCACCATAGTTGGGGTTGAGGTGAGAAAATTTGAGGAAATAAACCTCTAGATGGCCAGAAATGACACATATATAGTAAAATTCATCATCAACAAATTTCTTATTATCAGGGATCTACTTAATATCCAAGACAACTTAGGCCTATATATAGCTTACTAAGCTTAAACTATACTATAATAATTGTGATCAACAAATCACAACTTACTTTTTCGCCTTAAGCATAATTTTCTTCACTTCTTAATATTATTAATATTATTATCTATTATCGCCATCATCATCATCATCGTCATCATCATAATTATTATTATTATTATTATTATTATTACTAGTAACTCAGTAGCATTAAAACAAAACTTTATAGAGCTTGCAAAAGGATAAAAACCAAACTGAGTACAATATCACATTTCTGTATCTGAAAATCCTGGCCTGGGATTTATGGATTGAAGATTTTTTTAAATCGCGCTTAGGCCTGTTATTATAGTAGGCCTATACCTATGTATAACACGTGCTGATGCATATTTACATAGATTAGAAGTATTCATTTTGAGTGATCCCTGGAAAAAAATTGTATTGCCTAGCAAGAACAAGCTTTAAAATGTTAACACTGTGTACAAAGGGGGAGGGGGACCTACGCCCCCCCCCCCTGTATATGGCCCTGCCATGCAAACCTCCAAACAATACACATATTTTTTTCCAAACAATTTATCATACTTTATGTTTTCTCCTTGACCGAAGGTAGCGGTTTACAGCATCAATTCGAGGTTCTTCAAACGTAACTATTGAAGAATGGGATCTCGCCTCAAAAGATAGAATGAGGAAGGACTAGTGTTGTCCAAAAGCTCTAATTCTGTTTCTGACTGACGTTTTCTTTTTAGCTGTTGCTTATCAAATTAGTATATCTTCCGAGATCCAGCCACATTCATGGTTTCTGACAGCGTTGTTGTTTCTCAGTAGTTGTCTTGTAATCCCTTATAA
>NW_022747665.1:203630-214274 GCF_011630105.1 Anneissia japonica | reverse complement strand
GCTGAAATGATTATTATTATTATTATTATTATTATTATTATTATTATTATTATTATTATTATTATTATTTAACATTAATTACATTACAATGATAGTTTGGACAAGTTCAATAACGCCGGAATAGTATATCTGTCTCTTATACACATCTAGATGTGTATAAGAGACAGATATATATATATAAAATATATTATATATATAATATATTATATGAATAATTATCAGTTTCACAATAGAAAAATATTCTATTGTGTATTCTATTCTAGTATATAGCCGTTGATTAATCTAAGGTCTGACTTGCTAATTGTATAATGTACTCGATTTGTTTCTATTCAATATAATAGTCTTCACCACATTAATATTACAAATAATAAATATAATAGAGCTATATCATTCAACATAATTTCCATGCGTACTTCATCTTAAACACTAATTGTTAAACTCACTTGAAAATTCTACAATTTGTTTTTATTACAAGTTTCCTCAAAAGAGAAAACGACTTACTGCCTCTTCATCTTCATCTCCGAATGACTCAACAACAGCATGGGATACGCACCATGCCCATCAATAATTGCGCACCTGAAGTCTACTAACAAGCCATTTAGGCAGCATTTAAAGCACCATCCATACCACCAACCACCAGAAAAAGTCACAGCGCACTGCCCAATATTTTTACCATCATTGTCTCTATCGTAGGTTGAGAAATCCCTACCATTTTCAATTGAAAGTACGTCCCCTGAGGTAATAAAACAATTGAATAGAATTGAATAAGTTAGCCTTAGTTAATGTTCTTAATCATATTGGTATTGTTATATAGGCCTACATAAATGTTTAGCCTGCATTCAAATTATATAATTTTATCTTGTTTCAAATATTAATTTTCAGCTTCTGGCATGTTCTTAATTTTCTTCTAAATATTTTACGGATTTTTTCGTTTTCTTATGAGAAATCCATCAATTGAGTTTACTACAGCCAGGCGTGTGCTTCACTTTAAATAAATCTATTTTATACCTGATTTTAGGAATAAAGGTTCAAACAATCAAGTATCAAAGTATGTAGTAATTTATAACTGTTTGGAAAACACTTTTCCAAAAGCATTATTTACATTTGGGTTTTCTGTGATAGGACTATGAACCAGAAATATCTTCCATTTTTCCCCTTTCCACCTGGTACCCCAATTTGGGTGTGGGATGGAATGTTGTCACTTGTTAATGCAGGTACGGTTCGTCGTATTCCATCAGTGAACATAAATAAGTACTGTACGGTACTGTATTCAAATGTACAGGGGGCGCTTTATATGAAGTCTCGAAGCGCTCGAGGTAAACTTAGTAGCATAGTTATTTCCTTCATCACCCTTCACTTGGTGTCTGAGCTGCCCCGCTAAACTAGTGCTGGCTACTCTCTCATACATGGGTTCTTGTTGAATATAATCTAATTGAGTTATTATGAGCAAATTGTGTAAATTTATTGATTTATAAATCAAGGGTTGCTACACAGAAACGTTTTTTTGTATTATTATTACAACAAACAATAGGCCTATATAATTCTTTTTTTGCTGTGATCATCATCTAGTTCTGCTATGATCTTTTATCAAATTTTACAGTATTACAAATAAAAAGAGAGATAATTTTATATGCACAGGCTGCGTTCAAAAACTCACCTTTCAAGAGAGTGCGAACTTAACAGGTTTCGTCTTAACTGCTGATAAATTATATAATATATTTCCAAAAAAGTACGGCAATTAGGTACAATATTGTTTCAGTTTAGTCGGCTACCATAGCAAGATGGATTACAAACTTCTACTATTCTTCAAACATTTATGACTATTCGAGGCTTATTGAACATCTTTGTGGGTTTGTTCATTGATTGATATTAACACTGGAGGAAACCTGGAGTTTACTCATGCATAAAAAAATATCAGTGTTTTATAACTACTATGAAATGCAGGGGGAAGTGAGAGGGTTGGGGTGTCTAGGGGGTCCTGACTCCCTCAAATTAATAAAAATTTAAAAAAATATCACGAATATAGTAGTAAATTATCGGTAATATGGAAAAAAACAATGTAATATATGAAATGCGACTCCTCTAAAAATTTTACCTTGGCTGCGCCCTTGAAATGGGAGCTATGTGAGGGTTCTTGAAATTGCCTTAGCTCATTATCCATTAAAAAAAATAATTTTAATCTGCAAAGGAAAAGCAATGGTCTGACTAGCCCACATTTAAAATCTGTGCCTCACATTAAATTTTAAGCTATTGAGTTGAGGACCTGTTCGTGTTGCCCTTGGTACAGGAAAACTTATGGCGGAGTATACAAGTAAACTAAATGGGACTGATAGTAAAATAATGCTTACCAGCATTGTCGTCTATTAGAGCTCCAAGTTTCAATCTGTACTTGTCACTCTCTCCATTGACGGTAAACGATGAGTATGTTGCAAAGTAAACGTCACCATTTGTCGTAGTCATATCCAGTCGAAGGCTGTACTCTCCAGATGCCGTTATCTGATGGATTAGTTCGTTCCCTAGCCAGAAATCACACATAGTGCCGAAACCATTCTTGTAATGTAACCACGAATTATTAAAATCGGTCCAACCAGACTGACGTTTCTGAAAAACCTAAATTTACATCTAGCTGCTCTCCTTTGCCTCTGTCTCTTATACACATCTAGATGTGTATAAGAGACAGCGTAACGTAATATTTATCTTGACAAAGCGAAGAAACAAGATACACTTACTATCCATCCTCCACCGTCGGTGACCATGTCGCAGTAAACAGGCCATGTCCTGGTTCCGTCGTTACTGGTAATTGCATATACTCCACTTTGAGAACTCGGAGATGTCTTCAATATTTCACTGCAATCACGCTAAAAATTTGAAAAAAAAAATTAATTATCTTGATATAGTTAGATTGGTCAAACAAGACAACCATTGCACTTTGTTCGATATTTCACTTACGGACAGATTTATTCCATATGTCATACAATTCTTGTTTTCTCGTTTAGGTAGCATCATGCACGCCAATAATTCACACGATTTTGACACCTTGTCGTATCTGATAGAGTTACACTCCGGAAAACGCCGTAGACACATCGATGAACATTGGATCGAACCTCTTGCTTTGGTAGCATGGATAGTTCTACTAGGCACACAGTCACCATTTTGCCAATTATCTGGTTTTGCTAGAGTCGCAGTTCTAAACCTGCTACAGACTTTTCCTAAGGAACAGATAGACATTGATATAAATGTGTAGAACGACACCAAAAAGGTGTCCCCTAAAACTAACAATTTAAAGCACTCATCCAGCAATATACTATTTAAAAAAAATATATATTACGGTATAAAATGTACAATAAACAGCCAGACGGCTGAAAACGTTGAACTCACAAATATCATGATGGTGAAACTTGCAAAATAAACATGCACAATTTCTAAAAAATATTAAGAGAAAAATAAAAATAAATAAACAAATTTAAAAAAAACAACAACTAAACAAATATATCTTTTCAGCCTATGCAGTTAGCTGTTTGTTGTTAATCAATTGTACTAATTTGATTTGGCGACTTTCTGCTAATTAATTTTAAGTATATTTAGTTTTTTTTAAAAGAGGTTTAAAGGGAGCAAGATAGTCTGAAAAGTAATTTTTCGAACGGCACGTTTGATTAATTTGTTAAATCTTTTCTAAATTTGTGGGGTAGTCAGCTGCCCAAATTAGGTTGCAATAGAAGGTGGGGTTGAATGAGCGTATTGTTAATATTGGTAGAGTACCGTATATTAGGGGAAGATCGCAATCTACTAACTACACTAATCACTTTAGAATTTCTTTTAGAAACATAATTTTGTTGTTTGATCCAACGTAAGTGTTCTTATATATACACAAAGAAGCAAAGTATAGTTTTTTCGCTCAATCTACTATTTATTTCATATTTTTAATTTCAAATTTGAAAGATTTCAAATTAGAAAGATTTATTTTTTATGTTGGTGTGAAAATTTTATTTGCGGCTAACCATTCAGTGAAAATGTGTAGTTCTGTGTTAACAGTATTAACATTTAGATCTAAGTGGGTATAAAAAAATATCATCAGCAAAGGATATTACCGTTAGAGTATCACTTGTTTGAGGAAGGTCATTAACGAAAATTTAAAATATAAGCGGCACTAATACAGACTCTTGTGGTCCTCCGCAGGTCACATCTCTCACTGATGGTTTGCAGTAACCTATGGCAACATACTGCTTGTGCTTTTCCTAATAGATTTTAAACCAATTTAATGCAACTCCCCTAATATCATAATTAAATAATTTACAAATAATAGTATTCTGGTTAATAACAACAAAAGCCTTTAGATAAATCTAAAAAGATGGAGAGCAAAAACTGTTTATTATCGAAGTCATTCGTAATGTTATTAACTAAAATCAAGAGTATGGGATGTGAAATGATTATGGCGAAAGCCGTATTGATGGGTATAGAGAATATTATATTTATTCAGGTAATTATAAAGTCATTGGTGCATACGTTTCCCGATGATCTTTGAGAAAACGCTTAGGAGAGAAATATCTAGGCCTATAATTAGAAATTTGGTCTATGTCTCCCTTTCTGTAGACAGGGGTTGCTTCAGGTAATCTTAAAAGATTTGGAAATACACCCTATGAAAATGAACAATTAATAGAGAATGTTAGTTGGTCTAATAGACATGGTAACATTTTTTTAATTATACGTGCCGTGACCAGGTCATCACCAGTACTTTTGGTGATAATAGAGTACTACAGTGTTACGTCCTGATACTACTCCGTTGCCATCGTTGCAAAAAACGTTCAACCGGGCGCCATTTTCCCCACTGACAAACCATTGATCCCAATTTATAACGTACCGTAATTATTAAGATGTTGTATCTTACTTTTTGTTTGTAAATTTTAATTGATGATTAAATGTGTGTTCGATAACTAATATAATGCGAGCTTTTGTGTTTTTAGTACATTATGGTAAAAGATTAGATTTTAAAATGCTTATTCCAGAAAACCTATGAAGCCTTTCAGGCGTAATGAACTGTAACCAACGTCTGTTGACAACAGAGAGTGCCACCTGGCGTCGTGACGACACGACTGTGGTACTCTATGAACGTAATGTCGTCATTTGTGACAGGATTTATGAAGAAAGAGCGAAGAGGTGGATCCGGTAAGTATGATATAGGATCCTAGGGGCATTTCACCATTCCCATCATGAGCAGTCAATATTTGTATATTATCCTTTTAATGCCCATAATAGAAATAATTTGTTATTAACTTTGGTAACAATAGCTTCAGTGTTACTATTCCATTTAAAGTAACTAAGATCGTTTGTATTGTATATTTAGTGGATGCACTGCAATCAGCTGAGACGTTGGTATAAACGCACATGCTAACAATTATTGAACAAAATAGATGCAATAGCATGGTGTTACCATCCGACCACCACAACAAGTATTTTTTTTTAACAGAAAAAAACATCCCAAGTTGTAAGTATGGCTAGTGAAGCCATTCAAGCTATAAAGAAACCGAAACATAAATAGAAAAGTTGAATGGATAATAGCCTACAGGTAAATAGTTCCGAGAGAAAACAAAAACGATATTAGAAGGAACTCGAGCACTAGGCCTACGTTTGCCGGCCAAGTCGCAAGATACTACTTTCTTCGTCAGAATATGAAACTAGAGTAGTGTCATATATCGTTACCGTACATTCTGATGTTGCAAAAAAGCTTGTCGGGAAGGTTATAAATAAAGATAATTAAATAATAATAAGCTATATTATACGAATATAAATCTTAAGCTATTATTTGTTTCCAGCCGTACCTATTGTGTAATGGAGTGTATCTGACGTTATATATTTGTATTTTTCTTATCAGAATTTGGTTAACATAATGCACACGTTTCTAAGGTTACGTCACCTTTTTCTCCTTATAAAAAGCGTATTACCTTCCCGCTTTTTTTCGCTCATCGATGTACAGTAGGCTACACACACAACAGATGTATTGTTAGTATTGCCTAATAGTTAGCCTGGGTTCCAGGCCCTAATTTTAGGTTACTCACTCTTTATTGCACTTAGTGCGCGCCATACATAATTTAACTGGCGTCCCATACTCGATTTCTTTTTTTTTCGAATTAGGGCCTGGGCAAACGATTCATGCGTGCAATTTCCCACATCAAATTTGATGTGGGATATCGTATGCATGACTGATTTTGTAAATCTCGTGATTGGCTTAACCTCATGCATATTAATCAATCTTGGTGAATTTTCAAAATTGAAGATGCGGATGTCTCGACTAGAACAATCTCCAGCTCCCTTTTTGCTACCTACTTGAATTAAAACAGTATAATAGTTCTGGCCTGCTGAGAATTGCTATAGGCCTACTTGGAACCTTGCTCACCACTAGCTGCTACACAGATTTGCCTAGGCCTTTAGGGTAGAATATTGTTAAAAAGGTAGGCCTCTGTAAGTAAGAACTTAAAAATAGGCCAAGCCTCTACTAGTCTAGGCTACGATACTACCTGACTCCAGGCGAGGCCTGAGCCATCCTACTGGAAAGTCAAAGTTTTGTTGTATTTGTATGGTATACCATCTAGTCTTTGCCATTGCCAATATTAGTCTTAAGCGCCTTTCACATCTATTCATGTTCCAGTTCAGGTTCCGTTTTCTGTTCCGGTTTCTTGTCCGGTTTCTGACGATTCTGTTCAAATCTACTGCGTTTTCCGTTCCGGCGGTTGACGCGGATCACGCTGACTTTACGCGAGTTGTATGTATTGTTTATGTTTTGAAAATACTACCATTCGTAAGTTCCTTTAGTGTTTAGTATTTGTTCAATGTTTATTTCCACAATTCAATTTTATAACAATATAAAAAAAAAAATCATGAAACAATTAAATTTGATTTGCTAATTAGACAAATAAATTTGCAAAGAGAAAAAAAAACAATAGAAAATAAACAAAATTTTATATTGCAAAAAATAGGCTGCAAATTCTGTATGGTATTTTGTTAAAATAAATGCAGTGTTGAAGCTTTTTCAGCTATCAAATGCTCCTTTATGAAATAAACTGTTTTATTACATTCAGGTTTAGGTAGAGGTAATTTAAATTTATGTTTAATAATATTAATTATACAATGTATTTCTTTAAATTAAGCCGAAATAATAGCCAACCATGCATAGAGTATGTTAACCAGACAAGACCAAATCAAATTCTTTGATCATTTAATAATAGACCTCGAGCTTACTGTATAATGGAGCCTATAAAAATATAATTTCATTATTAATTTTTAAAAAATTAATAACTTATACCTAATAATACAAATGTGAATCATGATTTTCTAAAACACTAGCCTTTTTTAAATAACCATGCCAGTATAGGCCTAGAGCCTAGGCTATACCAGAACTGGTTATTAAAAAGGAATGAGTTTTCATTTTCAAAAACAATGAACCAACTGCAACACTTTTCTGCTAATTTTATGGAGAAGAATTGGTACTTGTAAATAATTATAATCGTTATAGGCCTAGGCCCCTAGGTCTAGGCTAGTAGAAGAGGCCATAGGCCTAATTATTGCCGTTTTGTGTGGCCTAGCCTTAGGTCCAGGCCTACTACTACTATCTAGGCCTAGGCTAGTAGGCTAGCCCAGTATCAGCTTATCCCCTTACTTAGGAGTTAGGGCATAACGATAGCCTAGGCCTACCCCAGACCCACCTAAAGCATATATGCCATGGGACGCTAGCATTAGGCCTATATACATAGGCTAGTCCTGACGAAAACTCGGATTGCCCTTATCTAGGCTAGGTTAGGTAGGCATAGAGAGGCCTAGCCTAGGCCTATTCTACTATAATACTAATAGAATAGTAACTTTCGTATGAGAAACGTAAGCCTACCTGTAATGCCAAACTTGGCACCAATTGCTGAAAACACTTCGGCCTTCTTTACATCGTTTTTGTATTCATTCGAGCCTTTGTCATACAAAATTGAATTCAGTTGTATTTCGAGTAAAATAGCTTCTAAATCATCATCATTCAACTTCAGAGGAAGTGTTGTCGCCATATCCAATATACAAGATGGTGAGAATAGCTCTAGTCGGGAAAAAAGAGAAGCCGATTTATGTGGAGAGTTCTGATTGGACAGAAGTCTTCAGGTTTTGAATCCGGTCCGAAAAAAATCGCTTCAGGACCGATTCGATCCGGTTGCCGGATGCCAGAACCGGTCACCGGCTACCGGATCGGATTATATGTGAATAGAATACGCCTTAAGCGTTGTGAGAATAGAAGTCCGATTTCTTAACCGGTACCGGAACTGGAACCTGAACTGAAACCTGAACAGATGTGAAAGGCGCTTAAATCTACTTGTTCCACTGGTTTGACAATCGACCAAATGAAAAGGTGCTCTGTAAGAATACTTTGAAGTTCTGTGACACAGTTTACAGAGATCCCAAGTTTGAAAACCAAAAAATAGGGAGGTTTTTTCGTGAAGCGATCGCCTCCTGTAGCGACGCGCTGTGGCGCCTTACGACGCGCTGTGCAACATGAAAGTATTACACAAAATGAAGAAAACAAACAATTTTCATTAATTTGTTTACTTTTATTTAACAATTTTACATTTGTTTTACATTGCAGTTGGCCTATATAAATTTATAAATATTATTATTTATTTAGAATTTTGCTAGTAAAGCATTCTTGGCAGCAGTCAACAAGGCAGTTGGCCTATATAAATTTATAAATATTATTTATTTAGAATTTTGCTAGTAAAGCATTCTTGGCAGCAGTCAACAAGGCTTTGCTTGGTTCATTGGCATATTAGAGGCTATGGCTGATTTACTACATCTCTTCAAAGAACATAGAATTCTAGCAAGGTATACTGCAACTTGCAAGATCCACCCGTTTGCTCAAAAATTAAAAAATAAATATATATTTTAATTTAGTTAGTAAATCATATTACATGTTTTAAGTCAGCATTTATATATGTCTAGCATTTACTAATTGGTACATAATGCCATAAAAAACATTAAATCCTGCCTCGCTAGGCTCCATCTGTACGTGCGTAACTAGGCCTAAGGCCGCAGAGTCACGACCACCACTACACACAGACGCCCACTCAACACAACACACATACATACCCTGCAGTGCAGATAGAGCCTAGGTCTACATGTATTTCGGGATTGATATTAAAATAAACTTAATTTTTCGGAAGACTACTTAGTACCAAAACCTACTAACTATGATTTTTTTAGTATTATTATTAAAGAACTGAAGCTTACTTGAAAGAAAAAGTATTTTTTATGTACCGATTCTACAAAGTTCCAAATCTTCGCGGCGAAAAAAACTTGGGGCATCCATTCCATCCCATGTGATTTCTAATTTCGTTAATTTGTTGAAATTTATTTACTCAACTGACAGCCATCTCATTGATTGAGGTCGGCGCGGATGAGAAAGATCGTAACATGGAGGATAAACAAGGTGATTCTACCATGGATCTAGGCCTGCCTTGCCATGGAGTTGTTATTTTGATAAACAACTTAAATAACAACTCCCTTGTCTTGTTTACGACATTTTAAGGCTGAGCGAGCGCCATAGTATATTGGCTTAAGATAAGAAATTTTGTTTCACTGCTCTATGACATCGTGGAAATCACATTTTTCGTGGAATTTTCGCGATATTTAAAAAAATTGGGAGATTATTAATAAAAATCGGGAGGGCGGGAGACGGACTAAAAAATCCAGAGAAACCCGCGATTTTCGGTAGACTTGGGATCTCTGCAGTTTATGAGGAGGTAGTTAAATATCTGTACGATGGCTTTACCTATAGCGTTGTTTAGACAGAGTTAAAAAAGTATGAGCCATTGAGGTCATACTATACATTCTGTCGGAAAATAACATAAAATCCGCTTCAAATGCTTGTGCATTAATATTTCATTGACTGATGTATCCATGTTTCTTCAGTCAGCAATGGCTATTTTTAGAAATTTTAACCTGTTTTTGCATTGAGAAGCTCCTCTTATCCATTTGATGGATGCACAGATGGAACATTCATAACCAAGTTGGTTATGAAATTTGTGAACTCGGAGAAAGTGATAGAACACAAGCAACAGTTTGAAAGTTTGAAATCACTTGACATTTCAGCTGGGAGCTCAGCCATCGGCATGATAACCAACGGGAAACTGAGAAAGCACCTGAAAGGAAATATTGATGTTCGACGTGTCAATTTATTTTATGAAAGTGTACAGAATTTTTACTGTAATGTGTCTGCATACTGCACCAAATGGCTCTCATTGAACAAACCTTGCTGAAAAATTGCACTTTCATTGATTTACTTGAAAGATCACAGCATAGATAATGTTGGACTGCCCTTGAACATATTCACCAAGTTGTCATAAATGATCCTCAACTACAGGAATTCCTTGTGCACCATTTAATGTACGTCTCTATTTATGCTGACATTTCCTTTGTGCACTGACCTTAATGAAGACGTTGTTGACGTACAATGGCTTTCTGTTACTGACACCTCGAAAGATCATGTTAAATGCTATCAGAATATTTCGACGTTGTGGGAACTTTTCAAATAAAGGTCGGGAATGGGGGCACCTTTCACCAGTAAACCCTTCCATCTCCTGATTTTTTATTTCCAAGTGTTGGAACGTTTGCTTACAGGAC
>NW_022747665.1:194847-203318 GCF_011630105.1 Anneissia japonica | reverse complement strand
TAATGTTCAATGTTTATTTCCACAATTCAATTTTATAACAATATAAAAAAAAAAATCATGAAACAATTAAATTTGATTTGCTAATTAGACAAATAAATTTGCAAAGAGAAAAAAAAACAATAGAAAATAAACAAAATTTTATATTGCAAAAAATAGGCTGCAAATTCTGTATGGTATTTTGTTAAAATAAATGCAGTGTTGAAGCTTTTTCAGCTATCAAATGCTCCTTTATGAAATAAACTGTTTTATTACATTCAGGTTTAGGTAGAGGTAATTTAAATTTATGTTTAATAATATTAATTATACAATGTATTTCTTTAAATTAAGCCGAAATAATAGCCAACCATGCGTAGAGTATGTTAACCAGACAAGACCAAATCAAATTCTTTGATCATTTAATAATAGACCTCGAGCTTACTGTATAATGGAGCCTATAAAAATATAATTTCATTATTAATTTTTTAAAAATTAATAATTTATACCTAATAATACAAATGTGAATCATGATTTTCTAAAACACTAGCCTTTTTTAAATAACCATGCCAGTATAGGCCTAGAGCCTAGGCTATACCAGAACTGGTTATTAAAAAGGAATGAGTTTTCAAAAACAATGAACCAACGGCAACACTTTTCTGCTAATTTTATGGAGAAGAATTGGTACTTGTAAATAATTATAATCGTTATAGGCCTAGGCCCCTAGGTCTAGGCTAGTAGAAGAGGCCATAGGCCTAATTATTGCCGTTTTGTGTGGCCTAGCCCTAGGTCCAGGCCTACTACTACTAGGCCTAGGCTAGTAGGCTAGCCCAGTATCAGCTTATCCCCTTACTTTAGAGTTAGGGCATAACGATAGCCTAGGCCTACGCCAGACCCACCTAAAGCATATATGCCATGGGACGCTAGCATTAGGCCTATATACATAGGCTAGTCCTGACGAAAACTCGGATTGCCCTTATCTAGGCTAGGTTAGGTAGGCATAGAGAGGCTTAGCCTAGGCCTATTCTACTATAATACTAATAGAATAGTAACTTTCGTATGAGAAACGTAAGCCTACCTGTAATGCCAAACTTGGCACCAATTGCTGAAAACACTTCGGCCTTCTTTACATCGTTTTTGTATTCATTCGAGCCAAAATTGAATTCAGTTGTATTTCGAGTAAAATAGCTTCTAAATCATCATCATTCAACTTCAGAGGAAGTGTTGTCGCCATGTCCAATATACAAGATGGTGAGAATAGCTCTAGTCGGGAAAAAAGAGAAGCCGATTTATGTGGAGAGTTCTGATTGGACAGAAGTCTTCAGGTTTTGAATCCGGTCCGAAAAAAATCGCTTCAGGACTGATTCGATCCGGTTGCCGGATGCCAGAACTGGTCACCGGCATTCGAGCCAAAATTGAATTCAGTTGTATTTCGAGTAAAATAGCTTCTAAATCATCATCATTCAACTTCAGAGGAAGTGTTGTCGCCATGTCCAATATACAAGATGGTGAGAATAGCTCTAGTCGGGAAAAAAGAGAAGCCGATTTATGTGGAGAGTTCTGATTGGACAGAAGTCTTCAGGTTTTGAATCCGGTCCGAAAAAAATCGCTTCAGGACTGATTCGATCCGGTTGCCGGATGCCAGAACCGGTCACCGGCTACCGGATCGGATTATATGTGAATAGAATACGCCTTAAGCGTTGTGAGAATAGAAGTCCGACTTCTTAACCGGTACCGGAACTGGAACCTGAACTGAAACCTGAACAGATGTGAAAGGCGCTTTACTAGGGTCTATTCTAAATATTTTAGGCCCGTTTTATTAGGGAAGACTATTTAAATTTAGTCATGCCTAACCATGGCCCTATGGCCTAACTAGTCAACGCAAGTGACTCAGTTTCGTGGCTCCAAAAATATGAACATTTGATTGGTTGAAATTGTTTATTTCGGTCCGCCCATTTATCCAAATACGGAATATAAGATTACGTCATTCTTTTGGCATCCATGGTGCCTGATTTCAGTGTTTTACAAGTCGCTTATTCCGTCTATAAATTAACTTTCTCGTTGGTGGCGCTGTCCAGAATGAGAAAAATAATAAAAAATAAGAGACTTTTGGCAAGTCTACCTAATAGTTAGTAAATGGCCGTATTTTCTTTGGAAGTGAATTGTTCTTATTTTAACTGTTTTTCCATGTGCTTGGCCGTCATAACATTACCGTATATTCTACCACATAATTGTACTGTGCTATACCTCTAGGCTTACCCCCGCTACAGTAGTAGGCTAGGCAACAGATCGTGATCAGCAAATATGCACCTTTTTTCCCAGTTCATGTCAACGTTTATTGAATATTGTTTAGCTAACCAAATGCGCGTATTTCTTGGTGAAAAAGGAGACAAATAATGTACTGGCGTTGTACCTGGGTCTCTAACAACGCAGTACACACGAAACTGAGTACCGAGCAACACGTAAGCATTCAATTAATATTAATGTTATTATTGTTTTTATTTATTGTATATTAATTGTTATTTCTTTATAAGTATCACGTATTTGTACAATTTTGACATAACCTTCAGTAAAAACAAAAATTGAATATTAAGTTTTTTCGTCATTGAAGTTTATATATTTATTATGCGTTCAGGATAAATTAACCTTATAAAGTAGGCCTATCTAAATGCGTAGTTTTTTTTGTTTTTTTTGAGACAATCATTACCATCATATTTAATGATTTACAGTTAAAAACCGAAAATACATTTTCAATTGTTTTACCATGTGCTATGAAGAAGCCTCGTAGGCCTACATTATTGAACGAGAATTGGTGAAGTGTCCTGTCAATTTTCTGTTATTACAAAAAAAAATAGTATGCGAAGTTAATACAACCTGCTTTACACTAGGGCTATTTAATTTCATGTGTGCAATAGAGTTTTCCGACTCCATTTAATCAAAATCAAAATAAACTGTTAACAAATGTCTCAAATAATCTGTTTTGCGGGTTAATTTCCAAAATGTATACAATTGTTGAAATTATTTTATACCAACACTACCCAGTGCCTATCATTTTATACTAGACATATCAGGCATTTTTTCCCCTAATTGAATACCGTAGGCCTACTTAGGTAGTTGTCTTCACTACTGTGTTCGCCACATTACGATACGGTACTTGGCGCCTTCGCCAAATTTCGACACTGCTGGTGTAGTCGCCATATTACGACACCATTGCCGTCTTCGCCACATATCGCCTCTGTTGTGTCTTTGCTACATTACATTACTGTGATCTTCGCCACATTACAATAAGGCTCACTCTGTCATTAGGTGGACGTTCCAATCACAAAGCAATTTGGTCTATCATGCTTAATCACTTAAAAATAAACAGAACAATAATATTACATAACATATGTTATGTAATAACTGCAGGTGTAAATCATTGAACATGCATTGTCCTGTCAAATATTTATTTATGACAGTGATAAGTACATGGTAAAGGTCCGGTCATCACATCCACATTAACACCTATTTGAGAGAGGCAGCACTGTCTGGCATTGCTAACATTGCTGCCTCTCACATTATCCCCTCCAATTACACCCAACTTCTATTTTATCATGTACCTGAAAAGTGTTAGGCCTATTGTTGTGTCTTTGCTACATTACATTACTGTGATCTTCGCCACATTACAATAAGGCTCACTCTGTCAATAGGTGGACGTTCCAATCACAAAGCAATTTGGTCTATCATGCTTAATCACTTAAAAATAAACAGAACAATAATATTACATAACATATGTTATGTAATAACTGCAGGTGTAAATCATTGAACATGCATTGTCCTATCAAATATTTATTTATGACAGTGATAAGTACATGGTAAAGGTCCGGTCATCACATCCACATTAACACCTATTTGAGTGGCAGCACTGTCTGGCATTGCCAACATTGCTGCCTCTCACATTATCCCCTCCAATTACACCCAACTTCTATCTTATCATGTACTGAAAAGTGTTATCTACATTTTGTGTCCATCTTTGTCAGCACTGTACTACTGCCTGCCCTTGTTTTAAGTTTACATATTCTAGGACATAGGCCTACACACTTTAGAAGAACATGTACACCATACGGTACCCTGAAATTTTGTATGGCCATGGTTAAACACCCAGGCAATATACTATATACAGCTAATTAATGATACAGATATTCTTGTTTATTTGGAAAATAAATCAATACGACAAAACTACATTCTACCCGACTACCAAAATTCCTATTCAATCATTCCAAACTTTATCTGTACTTCACTATACAGTGACGGTATAAATGTGCTGCAAAAGTACAAAAACTCTGTAAATACAGTAGTTTAAATGATTGTAAGAAATAAAACAGTATCGTAGGCTTTACTACTGGCATATAAAGTTATGTACAATATTATTTCCGTCCCTTGTATACATTAAAGGGCAATTGCATCCAATTTGCTAACGAGCACCGTACTCGAGGTAATCGGCTCCATATCATCAGAAATTAATCGTCGTAATTTGGCTTACACATGGAGTAACTGCAACACTTAAAATTTACAATGGTCATTTTGGTACCCGACCCAACCCGGATTGTAATCGTACATATTTTGCATACATATTTCATGAATATTTTGATGTTGTTGTACTCTGAGGTCGCCCGGGCATCATAACAATCAACCGACTGCACGTGTCCGGTCCCACGACGACACTCAATAACGCTTTCCGTTACCTCTAGTCTGTGGCAAATTTGGCTGCTAACATTTGTGTCAATTATGTCGCTTATTTTCGTTAATTAGAATTTAAACGTCATCGGTCCAGAATAAGGCACGGAACCATTTATCATTCGTATGAACACCATTTGTTTGTGAAGCCAGACTCAATTAAATCCTACACGTTTAGTTTTCGGATTGGTCGCTCGAATCGGGGAGCCCGGTCAAAAACTTGCCTCGGGAGACAAAATCATATGCAGCGCAACGATTGTAGTAAAATACCAGTGACATCAAGAGAAACCGGACTTGAAACCACCAGGCGTGGAGCCTGCGGCTTAATTTGACTTGACTACCCCCCCAACCACTGTCGCCACCCCTGTACTTAATTGTTTTGCCTAAATAAATTGCAAAATAAGCATATTACCTGAAGTGAAAAAAGGGCTGCACACCAAAACGGTGACTAGGATGATTCTGATTCCATGAAACATTTTGTAAAAAATACTTTTAAATAATCCAGATTTGTAACGCACAACCATTCAGTGACGTTGTGTTCACGCAAATGGTCATGCATGTACTGTACATTGTTAGGCCTTTATGATATTTCTCAAAAAAAAAAAAAATTAATCAGAACTAAAATATACTGCTTACATAGCCGTTAAATGATAATATAATCAAGTAATAAATATCATGTTTATGCACGATATGGAAAATCTGTTGTCAAAGAAAGCTTTCATGAAGCGCTAATTTTTCACTAATATAAACATCAAAGCATTTTGTAAAGAATGAAGATACAAAGAATCCATCTTATAGTTTTGTTTTTATTCATACTATGATTACGGTCCGCTATTTACATTTTATTTCAGTGAGGTGGTATTATTTTGATTGAAGCATATATAATCAAGTAATAAATATCATGTTTATGCACAATATGAGAATCTGTTGTCAAAGAAAGCTTTCATGAAGCGCTCATTTTTCACTAATATAAACATCAAAGCATTTTGTAAAGAATGAAGATACAAAGAATCCATCTTATAGATTTGTTTTTATTCATACTATGATTACGGTCCGCTATTAACATTTTATTTCAGTGAGGTGGTATTATTTTGATTGAAGCATAGGATTATATTTTATTTTAAAAGAAGTGTAATAATAACATTAACGATACGATATACTGTACTCCATATTATCAAAATAAACTTTTATGAAAATACACTTTCGCTTCATTTGAGATGTGCGACATTTTAAACTCGTGTCATAATCGATACGAAATACTCCTGAGAGGAGTGATTTTTTTTACCTGACTTGTTATCGTACCGAATACATATAGTTAGTATCGTTCCTGGTGTACGGTAAGAATAGCCACGGAAAAAATGGCCCCGGTAAAAATGGCCCCAAATGACAGGTAGGTAAAAATGGCCCCAATAATAAAATTCTGTATTAAAACTGATTTTTTTTAAAAATCATTATATGCATTTTTTTAACTGAAAGAATTTAGTCTTTAAAAAGGAATCTAACATCAAATAAATTGCCATTTACATTTTACCTTTTGCAAGAATTACATAGGCCTATTTAATGATAAAATATTCAAAGATATAGAAAAGCCATAAATAACACTTTTTTTCCATTTAAATGTTAAAAAAATAGCAACAACATACCGGTAATCAATAAATCAACATAAATCATGCATTTATTAGGACTAAAATAATTTATTTGTGGCCACAAACAATGAGTTTATATGAACATCAAATTATTATTTTTTTTTAGAAAAAGAGAGTTCAATCTACAATCATAATTAAAGGGTTTGGATAGGGTTCGCAGTGTGTTTAGAGATTTGTGGTATATTTTGAAAGTATTTTTTCACAAAAAAAAAAATCAACATTTTAACCAAAAAATTGGTTCTTATGAATATTAAATTTTCTTATTGATATACCAAGGGAGTCAATCACAATTGAATTGTCTGGTTTTCTACAGTGTGTTTTGGGAGGTTTGTGGGATTTAGAAATACCATTTAATCCTACCATAATTACCCTACCCTCACAATTACACGCCATTTTAATTCTTAGCATAATTGCCGTATTTACATATATATATAGTATCTCAGTTTACATTATTTAGTATAGTTTTAGGCACTAGTTGGTATGCAATTAAATAAGTTGCTTAAATAAATGTATGCCTATTCCTAATTATTCAATTTACTTTAAAAACAATATTTGATTAATAAATACTTCTTTGAAGCAACTCTATGCAGAACATTTATTGCTAAGTTTGTGAGAAAGTAAGCCTCTCCCTTTTCCCATACATGAACTTGTGATTCAAACACACAATTGATCCACATGCTTTAACTACTTGTTAAGATAAGTTTGTAGTTAATTATACAAGTATAGAACGATAGAATATGCTTTACTTCGTGGCGTGCACCATGCTCACACATAGCTACAAATTAAATCATCGCATATAGGTGGTGGTAAAGCGTTTATTATTAAAGCGTTTAGAATATTGTTACATCCTCCCATTTTTATAAAAGCTTCGCAATTATGTTTCTGATGAATTATTTGGGAGTACGCATCTATTGAATCCAAAACATTACCTAAAATGATTCATAATTAAGGATATAGTAATCTTAGTCGAATCGGTAGCAAAGAGACCGGTTAACCAATGTTAACAGAAAGTTAAACTTCAATTAAACATTAACATTAACGCAAAACTTTAAATGCAAAACAGTTCATAACAGTTTTAACAACTTTCAAAATTTGAAGAGTTCATGCAGATCAGTAACAAACACAATCATTCAACTTGTTTGGTTCACGGCAGATTCGTGTTGATCTCCGTAGAGGTGGTTGTTGGTCTATTGGTGTGTGTGTGTCTGGTTGGATCGCTGGTTTTGGATTGGTGTTAGGAGTAGGTGCTATAAATTGCGTGTTAGTGACATCTTCAATTTGATGTGGGTTAGTCGGTGTTTCAGGAATATCATAGTCTGAGAAGTCTGGTTGTTCTTTGGTTTTCCGTATGTGTTCACGGTTTCGTATGTACATGGTATTTCCTTGTACCACCTTGTAAGATCTTTCACTTAGTCTTTTGCATACTTTGGCATTTTTCCACTACTTCTCACCTAGTTGAAACGGTTTCATTCTAACTATGTCACTTTCATTGAGTGGTGGTAGATCTTTAGTTGTGCGGTTGTAATACTTTTTTGGTTGTGGCGTAGCTGTCTCATATCCACCTCATTTGTTTTCAATGGTTTGAGTAGCTGCTGTACAGTTGGTATGACTGTCTTCGTTCTACGTCCCAGGAAACGCTGTGCTGGGCTGGTGTCTACTCCTTGTGTGGGGGTATTTCGTACATTCAGTAATGCAAGGTTGATGTCATCACCAGTGATAGGCATTTTCTCAATAGTCTTTTAGCTGACTTAACAGAAGACTCGGCTTTTCCGTTTGACTTACTGTTATATGGTGATGTTGTTTTTTGACAGATCCCCAATTTTGCAGTGAAGTCTGTAAATTCTGCTGAGAAGAACGGTGGGCCGTTCACTTATAAGTGTGTCGGGTATACCATATCGACCAAAGTTGTTCATCAGCTTGTTGATTACTGATTTTGCATTGGTAGAATGGAGATGGTCTACTTCCCAGAAATTTGAATGGTAGCATACTGTTATCAGGTATTCTTTTCCATTTTAATGGAACAAATCAATTCCGACCTTCTCCCAAGGGCGATTTGGAATCTCATGACTTTTTAGGGGCATTGGTGCTTGGGAGACACTCTTTTCTATCCACTGCTTGACCTCATCATTCATATTG
>NW_022747665.1:184336-193351 GCF_011630105.1 Anneissia japonica | reverse complement strand
TCATATTCCTTGATGTAGTTGGGTAAATGTGAATTGACAGAGTTGACTTGCATGAAGTTATCGTAATTGACTGTAATTAAGCCCATCGCTTCAGCTGCAGTTCGATCTAGGATGGGAGTTAAGTCTTCTTCTACCACAACGCAGTGTACTTTGTATTTTTTTTCTGGTAGATGGGTTTCTCATCTTGACAGTTGTCCGGCCCAATGTATTCATTCCGGCATTGTTCCACATCCTCGGTTTGATCTCTTCTTTGTCAATGTTGGTGGCGTATTTCTGAGGAACCAAGTTCACTGTGGCTCCACTGTCAATTTGGAACTTTACAGGTTTGCTATCAATCTCCATGTTGCAGTATATCGGTTTACCTCGGTTACGGCTTACAGCATTGACTTCAGATATGTGACTTATGCTCTCTGCATCTGAGGAAGAGGTATATTCACGTTCAACTACATGCACTTTTCTTGTGCTTTAAAGTGGTTTTGTCGTCCGCAGTCACTGCAGGTCCTTCCACATGCGGGGCATTCTTCCTTCCGGAAAGGATGGTCTTTTCTGCAGAATTTGCAGAGTCTTGTAAAACCTCTTGGCTTTGAGGCTGCAACATGATGGATTTGTTTCTTTGATCTTTGCTGTTTAGGTTGGTATATTTTTTTTACTATAGCATCTTTATCTCTAATTGCTTTCATCTGTACTGTTTCATTTTCAATAGCTTAACAAATTTCTATAGCTCGAGGTAGAGTGAGATCATGAGTGGAAGCCATCTTTTCTCTCATTTTATCATCAGTTACACCCATCAGTAGTCGGTCCATAAGCAATTTGTCCTTCATGCATGCACAAAATCCACAGGTCTTTGACATATTTCTTAGGGTAGTGATATATTGTTCAATAGTTTCTCCCGCATTCTGGTTTCTTTTGTTGAACTTAAATTCTTGCTGCTGACCAAGGAAGTGGCTATCGAGCTGCTGCAGAATCTTATCTACTTGTTGAGCATCAGCAGGGTCATCAAATTTTAAACCATTGTATACTCTTAGTCTCGCTGGTCCTAAGCTGTGGAGTAATAATGCCGTTTTGTATGGCTGGGGTTGAGAGGCTAAATTTGTCAGAGTGCAATAATTTCCCCACATTTGTTTCCACATTTTCCATCTCTCTGCAACCTCGGCAACATCATCACCTTCTGGATTGAAAGGCGTCGGTGGATGAATCTGTGGTTTCTTGTATGCAGTAGGACCAAGGCCGGCGTTACTGGAGCTATTTGGTTCAACCTCATTTGACGCGTCGGCGTCAGGGGCAGTCGGCAAGCTCATAATGCTGATCAGTCGTGTAGGTCTAGGCCTCTAATATAGCAGTCACAGTAGTAGTAAATAGAGGGGAAATGACTCACGTACTCTACAGGAATTGTCCTTGATGTATACAGGTTTGAAGCACAATAAGTCCTGGCATTGGTGCAGGAGTAATTGCTGATTAATTCACCACCGCTGCCACCATGTTAAGATAAGCTTGTAGTTAATTATACAAGTATAGAACGATAAAATATGCTTTACTTCGTGGCGTGCGCCATTTAATGCTCACACTTTGCAACAACTTAAACCATCGTCTATAGGTGGCGGTAAAGCGTTTATTATTAAAGCGTTTAGAATATTGTTACACTACTGTTTATTTGCACTGTTTATAACATGTAAAGTTATTTCATTTGATACTTAACAAAAGTGAATTTTGTGGTTATCTATGAGTTGCATATTTTGGTTGTTGTGTGTTTGGTATGTATGTCATTCCTCTACTTTGTTAGTGGAATAACGTTTTTTAAAACTTATATCTACTATCAAAAAATGTTATTCAATGGCCATTGTTTCCGATAATCTCTCAGTACATTATTTGCATCTGTTGTGTAACTGTATTTGTTATTGATTCAATTCTTGCTTGTTACAGCTAGTATTTAATATTTGAAGATTTAAAAAAAACTGAATTTTTTCATTGGGGCCATTTCTACCTACTTGTCATTTGGGGCCATTTTTACTAGGGCCATTTTTACCGTGGGAATTTTTTCCGGGGCCATTTTTTCCTCGGCCATTTTTACCGGGGTCATTTTTATCTACATTCATCGTTCCCAAATGCTTGCGATATACATATATTATGGGTGAGAATCGAACCTACGACCTCCAGAAAATTAGCCGGCGCCATAAGCACTAGACTACTTAGCTTGCGCTTAATGAATAGTGCTGAGTAGGAAAAACTTTCCACCAAAGATCTTATAATTGCAAGATATAATAGCGCTCTCCACAATTCTACTCTTAACAAATAGAAGCGTCTATGTTCAGTAAAGTAGAAAATAATTGTAATTGAGAGAGGGCGTCCTTGTCACTATGGTGGTAGAGTTCCAACTCTATATGGCGGTTGTTCTAGAATTTGCACGTAGATGTCAAAAATGCAAATGTAATTGTAATGGCGGGACTCCAGATGGCGCCCTATATTGCTTTGTTACTGTTACAGAATTTGCACAAAGAAATCGCGGAGAACGCCATCATGTATATTATAAGATCTTTGCTTACTACCGAATAATTTAAAACGAGCGGTACTGGATAAAAACAACTTGATTTCTTGCTTCGAGCGAGGTATCCATTCGTAGACGTTTATGAAGACAACCTATCTAATAGCTGAGACAACTATAATACATAGGCTAGTTGTGACGTTGCAGTGGGAGGGGGGTGGGGCGGCTAAGGTGTCCGACTGGGAGGCTAAGTATTTATGGGTGTAACTATAGCGCGCTAAGGTGTCCGACTGGGAGCTAAGTATTTATGGGTGTAACTATAGCGCGCAGCGTTATCTGAGGGCCGGAAGGCCGGAGCCGGGGTGGGTATGGGAGGTGGGTGTCCCATCCTCTCAAAAAACGAGATTTTTGTTGTTTTTTTTTTCATTGGGACTTCTAGATGGCCGGAAATGGCTGGGATGGGAAAACTGGGAGGGGGCGTGGCTTCGTATGTAACGTCATGCATAATTTCAGCAATAGTATAATAGTTCGTCTTTCAGTTATAGTTCGTCCTTGACACAGAGTGAGCCCTGTTTGTAATCACACAACATAGTAAAACACAGCAACTCTATGGTACAACCAATGTAAGAAAAAATAAGTTGTCCCTGTGTAACTTTCTTTTCCAAAATTAGGATCCCTGGACCTTTAGGATCCTCGGACATTACGGGGTACTCTGTGTAGATCTACACAGAGTGAAATAATACATAGGCCGAGTTATTTTTGCGGTAGGGATTAGGCCGTAATCACAGAAAGAAATGAAAACAATTCAATGGCCTATGCTACTAGTACTACAATACTGTGCTTAGTCTGTGGATTTTCCAACCTTAATCCCATGAACAAATTATCTTACTGGAAGTAAAAATGGGCGTAATAAATTAAAATTACAACTTCTATCACAACATAACTGCTGAAGTTAAGGTTTATTACTTTTTTAGTGTTCCACAAAATTGCCGGCTATATTACACAAGAGAAGGGGAACTGAATGTTAAATATTTAATTAAATTAAACATATTAACTTTCCAATGTCTGTATTGCAATTTGTATTGTATACAATTAATGTATTAAATAACAATTAGGCCTCTACTGTAGGTCTATTAATGCAGTTTCTTTAGTAGCATAGGGCTACATTCTGCATAGGCCTAGCCTAGACAGTGGCTGCTCTGGGATACATTTTCTGGGGTGGGGGGGGTGCTAAGCTGTCCGACAGTGGTAAAGCTTGTATGCCTGAGGAGGGGGATGGTTTGGGAGATGAGATTTTTCTAAAAAATAGGGAGCTCTGAATGGCCGGAAATGGCACTTACGCAGTGTGAAAGACATATACTTTGGCTTGGTGTAGCGCAGGCCTATATTTAATTTTTTTTTTTTGGTGTGACTGCCCGACGAACTCGGCCGGGGGGCCCTTGACTTGTCCGATGGGGGTGGGGGCTTACGCCGCAGCTGCTAGACAGACAGCTACGGGTTGCTAGAAGCAACCAAAACCATGGATCTTGCCCTGTGGGCAGGCCCATCCGGATCTGTATTATTGTTACATCAATTGCCTATCATATTTATTTCATATCTTCCGTCTTTACATTAATTTAAAAAAATACATAGGCTTAATATAGGCCTACTCAACATTTACATAAACAAATTAAGTTCGCATATACTACACTAAAACGGTATCAATCAGCTTAAAAGTATGGGCAAGATAGAATTCACAAATTAATGACTAGTAGTATCAAACAGGTGCTTTAGATTAGGCATTAGGCTTTTGTTATTTTAACAGTTACATTATTTGTCAACAAATTTCTAATTTTGATTGGATGTTATTGTTTTAATCCAACCATGCATACAATAACATCCAATCAAAGTTAAGCCTCCTATTTTGAATATACCGGTTAAACAAGAGTGTTCCGTTACCTCTGGGTCCGTTTCATTATTCTTCTAGTGTGAGCAGCGGAGGAGGTTGTTAACAGAGAAAGACACAGGGGGTGAGTACCAGAGTAAACATTTAATAGGCCTGTAGGCTATTGTTATAAATATACAATGTAGGCCTTACTATTAGAAATTATTCTGATGAAGTTTACACGACTGGTTAATTAAATGTCTTAAATTGAGAAGTTGTTACTACCTTAGGTCTAGCTTTAAAAATGGCTGAATTAAAGCATTATAGCGACACGTTTAAGGATTTACTTTGCTATATCATAGCATTTTCTGAAACGATCGAGACACAGATTTAATTTGCTATATCATAGCATTTTCTGAAACGAGACACAGATTTACTTTGCTATCATAGCATTTTCTGAAACGAGACACATACGTGTTCTACTAGCATGCCGTGACTTAGTACTTAATGATTTTGCATCTTCGACGTTATCATTGTGATTCAAATAGATCTAAGTGACTGTATTTGGCTTACATATTTTCGATAGATCGAATGGGATTTGGAAAAGGTATGCTTATATAATACATTACTTGACTACCACACTGTACCACCTATTTATCATTTTTTCAAAGTTACTCATGTAACTAGTGCACTAATGACAATGTCATTTACTTGACACATGAAACTAGGTAGGCCTAATGTGGACAGAGCTTTAAGGAAGTTTAAGAGATGATTACATTTTGGGAAGAACAGGTCAAGGGTCAAGGTCACCGAGATTTTTACCCCAAGCATAAAAATGGCTTGCCTGCATATTGTTTGGTATTCATGCACAGAATAGAAAAAAAATGGAATCTCCCATCATACACCCCTTGCATATTTTTCAGGCACAGGGTGGAAAAGAATGGAATCGCCCATCATACACCTCCGGCCCATTATTCAGGCACAGGGTGGAAAATAATGGATTCACCCATCATACACCCTCTGCATATTGTTCAGACACAGGGTGGAATATTATGGAATCTCCTATCATACACCCCCTGCATATTGTTCAGGCACAGGGTGGAAAAAAAATGAAATTGCCCATCATACACAACTGCACATTGTTCAGGCACAGGGTGGAGGTATGCACGCTATAGAGTGACTGCTCTAGTTAATATTGTGTTTGTTTACATTTTTAGGGTTTATTGCTACAATGTAGGTGGACCTTCGGTTCTTTTCGGTGGCTACAAACAGTCTGGGTTTGGCAGAGACCTGTAAGTTTACCCCTTAGCTTTAGTGTTCTTGGCACAACTGTTCATGTTGAAATTGTTGTTAATTGATTATAAAGTGACTTTTTTAGGCACATGAGCCAAGGATTTTCACTTTTATTTCAATTCGACATTTTTTGATTAATTTACTTTTAGGGGAGAGGATTCATTGAAAGAATATCATGAGGTTAAAACAGTAGTCACTTTCGCGTTTAAAATTTCTTACTGAATATATATTCAATAACATAATATTTATTTCCATATAAATATCACAATTAAGTGCCTTTTTTCATTTAAGAGTTGTAACCATACTACAGTACTATACATGTTTTGGTAACGGTATTGTATACTACGATGAGGTTAATTTTCCAAGCTTCTCTCTCTAGGGCAAACTCCCATCTTAAACAAAACTCTTTTACCTAAGACCTCCCACACACAAGAGCTGTCTGCTAACTACACACATAGCTCTTGTGTGTTGTCGATTTTCTTGCGACTTCTGGCGTTTGTGGAGATCTTGCTGCAGGCTCGAAGAAACACTTCATGGGTTTGGCTTTACCTCTTACTGTAAATCCTTGTTGATTGTTTGATTGAAAGTCATACGTTGGATGTATATGACATTTTTCTTTTTTAAAATGATTTTTTTAATGTTAATTTTTTTTTCTTACAGGTAGTCATTAAAGTGCCGGAGAAGAATTCATAAACCGTATTATTGCAATAATTCATAAAAGTCTTTTTCTGACATCATTGCAGTAGTTCTAAATAATAATTTTAATAATGAAAATAATTTTAAGTTTTTGTTCTTGATTTCGAAAAGGCTAGTAATTTTCTTATTAATTAAATTTTAAAGATGTGTTTACATTCAAGTTGCTTCTTCACCAATAATTTTCAGAGTAAAAAACTATATACATTTTAAACTTTTTCCTGTTTTAGGAAAACCAGAAAACAGGGCTTTAATTTAGATTCAAGATTCAAGATTCAAGATATTGTATTTGTCTTCATAATACATAAAAAGAAATTTTGGCTGTACAGCATTTCAAAAATTACAATAATTAATAAGAAACGTATATGAACACACAGTAACAATAAAAAAAAATACAACAAGGCAAGTTACCAAAAAACTAGTCTAAAACAATAAATTTTTAAAAAGTTAGAAAGTTAAAAAATTTTAAAATAGATTAAAAAGTAAAACTTCGATTTATCTTTTAACACCGACATTAAAAATATGGATGGAATTTGGCACAAATGAGTTTCTGTAGCGACAACGCAGTGTACGAGGAGGGCAAAGTCTTATACCTGATCTATTAAAACTATAGCAACTGTGAAGGGGTTGTGTAGGGTCATTCATAATTTTGTTTATCTTAAGAGCAACACGTTTTTCATATATTTTAGACAATGGTGTAATGTTGCATTTAATAATACGCTGTGCTATTTTTCTTGCTCTTTCAATCTTTTTCTTTTTATCAATGGTTAGATTACCGAAGAAACATAACATGTTAAAACACAGAACACTTTGAATCATAGCCTGATAAAAAAAAGCACCATTATTTTGTTGTCTACTTTAAATTCTTTTAGTTTTCTTAAAAAGTATAGCCTCTTGGATGCTTTGCTAGCTAGAATTTTTGAATTTGTATTCCACTTTAGCTGATCGTTAACAATAGTTCCTAAATATTTGTTCTCAGATACTTTTTCTACAATTTCATCTTTAACTATTACAGGTTCATGATGAATAACAGATTTGCGAAAGTCAAAAATTATTTCCTTTGTCTTGCTTGCATTTAAAAATAAATTTTGCTTGTCACACCATTTAACAAATCTATTACACATCTTAATCTTGGGCATTGTCATAAAGAAAGCCGGATATTACTGTGTCATCTGCATACTTAACTATATTGTACTTGCTACTTAAAATATTAAAATAACTTGTATAAAACGAAAAAAGTATTGGAGATATTACACAGCCTTGTGGACAACCTACACTTAAAATCTTTGTGTCAGAGATGACATTATTGCACATTACTCTCTGAGGACAGTCAGTTAAAAAGTTATAGATAAAACGTACAATGATAGGTGGAATATTAAAATCAATTAACTTATTTAAAGAACATGGGGTAAAATAGTATTAAAAGCACTAGAAAAATCAAAAAAAGGTGGATCGCACATAATTCTTAGGCTTATCTAAATGTGTGTTAACATTATGAAGAAAGTACAGCAATGCGTCATCTACACCTCTATTTTTCTTATATGCAAATTGATATTGGTCATGGTTACCCGTATAACATTTCAACTTTTTTAACATTATTCTTTCAAGGCATTTAAAAACATTGGATGTTAACGCAATTGGACGAAAGTCCTTAACCTCACTTGGTTTTTTTTTTTTATTTTAGGTAAGGGATGAATGACTGATGTCTTCCAAGTACGAGGGATGGTGCCATTTACTAAAATTAACTTGAAAATTAGCGAAAAAACATTGGCTAATTGGGTGCTACAGGTCTTTAATTCTCTATTTGTAATGCCATCTGGTCCTGTGGCTTTATTTACTTTCACACCTGAGAACTCTCTTTTGACATCTATTTCACTAATGTCATATTGGTACAGAGAATTGGCAAAGAATGTTTTTTTCTTATAACTTCAAAACACAGTATAATTATGTTTATGTGTATGTGCATCAATGATACATTCAAAAAGTAAACTTTAATCAGCAATAATTGTTTTGTGAAAATAAAAATGTGAAAAACACTCTAAAGGATTGTTCAAATGTTTGATTTTTATTTTGTACAGTACAATGTAATATATCTATGAGTGTCTCAGCAAATTTCTAAGGAGCGCATAAAGGGACGGGTTAAAAAAATATTAAATTATTTCGAGTGGATGAAATATTATTTCAAGGAAATAAAATCATTTCGTTCTCAAAATAATATTTCGTTTCGAGGAAACCATTTCGAGAGAACAAAATAATATTTCGTTTTTGAAATAATATTTTGTTCCCCCGAAATAATATTTCGTTCCTACAAAATAATATTTTATTCCCTCAAAGTAGTAAAATTTTGTATAATTATGGTACACCTACAGAGCAGACATTTGTTCGGCGCATATAGTATTTTGTTGCGACTTTATCATTCGGCAGCAACTACAGCATTCGGCAACTGGCATTTGAGGAATACGTCATTTGGCAACTACATCGTTCAACAAATATATTACTTGGTGACCATGAAAAGGGGTAACACTCGTAATTTCCCACGTCTGCATATAAGACTATCTTTCTAAACTTTTTTAATCCTGCGCTTTCAGGTTGTGCTTTTACAAGTGTATACGTTCTACTTTTTTATATATAGTTAAATCATAAAATCAAGAAGTGTTGCATTATTGTATTGTGTTTTCTTTAACAA
>NW_022747665.1:173178-181077 GCF_011630105.1 Anneissia japonica | reverse complement strand
ATATATATGCGTAGCCTAGTTATTGGCGGCTTGAGTGACACGGAATGTATATAAACGGTGAATAAGACGAGAAACCAGTATTAATATCAAAATAAATTAGGCCTATTCTTTCCCATATCATGTAAAAAAGAGTAGGATCACTTATATTCCTTCGGTTTTCTAGTCCTGGCGGGATAGGCAGTTCGGATTTCATCAGGTCTGGGCCTATATATCATTTTTCGTAGTCCGTCTTTGTATTTATTAGATTAATTTTTATTTCATTTATTTTAAAAGGAGAGCAAACGTGACCAGGAAATTCAAGATTTGAGTTCTCCAGTGCAAAATTTAACATTTTTAGTGTCGATATCTGGTCAAAACATTTAAAACATGTTCTATAAATTAAGCCTAACATCCTATTTCTTTTAGACAACACTACATATAATATTAATATATATATATATATAAAATATATTATATATATAAAATATTATATGAATAATTATCAGTTTCACAATAGAAAAATATTCTATTGTGTATTCTATTCTAGTATATAGCCGTTGATTAATCTAAGGTCTGACTTACTAATTGTATAATGTACTCGATTTGTTTCTATTCAATATAATAGTCTTCACCACATTAACATTACAAATAATAAATATAATAGAGCTATATCATTCAACATAATTTCCATGCGTACTTCATCTTAAACACTAATTGTTAAACTCACTTGAAAATTCTACAATTTGTTTTTATTACAAGTTTCCTCAAAAGAGAAAACGACTTACAGCCTCCTCTTCATCTTCATCTCCGAATGACTCAACGGCAGCTTGGGAAACGCATCATTAATCGCGCACTTGAAGTTTACTAACAAGCCATTTAGCAAGCATTTAAAGCAGTCTGAATACCACCAACCACCAGAAATAACCTTAGCGCAATGAATAGTAACATGATCATCATTGTCTATATCGTAGGTTGAGAAATCTCTACCACGTGCAAATGAAAGTACATCCCCTGAGGTAATAAAACAATTGAATAGAATTGAATAATTTAGCCTTAATTAATGTTCTCAATCATATTGGTATTGTTATATAGGCCTACATAAATGTTTAGCCTGCATTCAGATTATATAATTTGATCTTGTTTCAAATATTAATTTTCAGCTTCTGGCATGTTCTTAATTTTCTTCTAAATATTTTACGGATTTTTTCGTTTTCTTATGAGAAATTCATCAATTGAGTTTACTACAACCAGGCGTGTGCTTCACTTTAAAGAAGTCTATTTTAATACCTGATTTTATGAATAAAGGTTCAAGCAATCAAGTATCAAAGTATGTAGTAATTTATAACTGTTTGGAAAACACTTTTCCAAAAGCATTCTTTACATTTGTTTTTTCTGTGATAGGACTATGAACCAGAGATATCTTTCATTTTTCCCCTTTCCACCTGGTACCCCAATTTGGGTGTGGGATGGAATGTTGTCACTTGTTAATGCAGGTACGGTTCGTCGTATTCCATCAGTGAACATAAATAAGTACTGTACGGTACGCGATTTTTTTTGCGTACGAAACATTTACATGAAACTCCACTCCGGCCGTCTCGGCTGAATCGACCCGAAAATCTCATTGCAGAATTCAGGAGGTCAAAAGGTTATCAACAGATAAACGTCTACAAAACAACTTCTGAGAGAACGTCTGTCTAATTTTTAAAAATACATTGATGTTACATGTTAATGGGTCGTTTAAAATGACATATAATAATTTTTGGTTAAGCTGCACGAGTAATGAAAGTGTTATTTTAACTTGAGTTACATACTATGACAATTTTAATTTTTTAGTTAGGCCTTGGTTTTGCATAATTACCTAGGCCTACAAGACGCTTTCTGGGAAAATCACAAAGAGTAAGGAAAAGCGCGGCGTTTTTCTTCATCAAATGAAACAGGGTGACAGTTATTTTCAAATTAAGAGAAGAGCTGAGAATAGGCAGCTCTAAAATACTGGATGCCATAAGACCTGCCAAAATGGCATAGCACCAAATGAATGTATGATTCTAATGTTCTAATGTAAAACATGAGTTACGTAATTTTTAAGATACCATACAATATTTGACCTTGAATGACCTTAAATGACCTATTTGTGGCAATCTGACCAGGTAAAAAATGGTAATGGTATGGTATACACATTGAATGACCTTTTATGACATTAATGACCATCTGACCTTGTCACAACAAGTGTTATAAATCCTTGACCATGAAATATAATTTTAGATATCATAGGCCTAATTCTCATCAAAATGGTTTAAAAACCCATATATTAATAAATATAGGATTTGCGTGGCAGCAATTTTGAAATTCAAGATGGCCGCCAGAATGACTTCGAATGAAATATTGTAGTTCATTGTAAAGATTTTGAATTCTGAGAGTCTGGGTATGGTTCTAATGTAAAATATGACAATTATGTAATTTTAAGATACCATACAATATTTGACCTTGAATGACCTTAAATGACCAATTTGTGGCAATCTGACCAGTTAAAAAATGATATGATTGTATTCCTTGACCATTTAAAAATAGTTTCAGACGTTAGAATTATAATTCCAAATGGTTTAGAAGCGGAGATATAGATAAACATAGGTTTTATTAGGCGGCCATTTTGAAATCCAAGATGGCCGCCATAATGACCCCGGATGAGGTGGTTCCTACCAAAAATTGAATGCTATGACCATAAGGAGCATGTAAAAAAAAATTGGTGCTTTTGTCCGAAACGTCCACATCCATCTGCTAAGCTGCCGGACTATTGTTCCTCGTATCGTACTCACTCGAGTCAATCCAAGATGGCCCGAGTGAAGTTTCATGCAAATGTTTCGTACGGAAAAAAAAAAAACGCGCCCCGCTAAACCAGTGCAAGCTACTCTCTCTCATACCTGGGTTCTTGTTGAATATAATCTAATTGAGTTATTATGAGCAAACTGTGTAAATTTATTGATTTATAAATCAAGGGTTGCTACACAGAAACGTTTTTTTGTATTATTATTACAACAAACAATAGGCCTATATAATTCTTTTTTTGCTGTGATCATCATCTAGTTTTGCTATGATCTTTTATCAAATTTTACAGTATTACAAATAAAAAGTGAGATAATTTTATATGCACAGGCTGCGTTCAAAAACTCACCTTTCAAGACAGTGTGAACTTAACAGGTTTCGTCTTAACTGTTGATAAATTATATATTTCCAAAAAAGTACGGCAATTAGGTACAATATTGTTTTAGTTTAGTCGGCTACCATAGCAAGATGGATTACAAACTTCTACTATTCTTCAAACATTTATGACTATTCGAGGCTTATTGAACATCTTTGTGAGTTTGTTCATTGATTGATATTAACACTGGAGGAAAGCTAGAGTTTACTCATAGCATAAAAAAATATCAGTGTTTTATAACTACTATGAAATGCAGGGGGCAGTGAGAGGGGTGGGGTGTCTATGGGGTCCTGACTCCCTCAAATTAATAAAAATAAAAAAAATATCACGAATATAGTAGTAAATTATCGGTAATATGGAAAAAACAATGTAATATATGAAATGCGACTCCTCTAAAAATTTTACCTTGGCTGCGCCCTTGAAATGGGAGCTATGTGATGGTTCTTGGAATTGCCTTAGCTCATTATCCATAAAAAAAAAAATAATTGAATCTGCAAAGGAAAAGCAATGGTCTGACTAGCCCACATTTAAAATCTGTGCATCACATTAAATTTTAAGCTATTGAGTTGAGGACCTGTTCGTATTGCCCTTGGTGCAGGAAAACTTATGGTGGAGTATACAAGTAAACTAAATGGGACTGATAGTTAAATAATGCTTACCAGCATTGTCGTCTATTAGATCTCCAAGTTCCAATCTGTACTTGTCACTCTCTCCCTTGACGGTAAACGATGAGTATGTTGCAAAGTAAACGTCACCATTTGTCGTAGTCATATCCAGTCGAAGGCTGTACTCTCCAGATGCTGTTATCTGATGGATTAGTTCGTTCCCTAGCCAGAAATCACACATAGTGCCGAAACCATTCTTGTAATGTAACCACGAATTATTAAAATCGGTCCAACTAGACTGACGTTTCTGAAAAACCTAAATTTACATCTAGCTTTTTAGCTCTAAACAACATTATCGGAAAAATTGCCATATGATTTGAGAGTCATATAAAGATTGGGGTTGTTGGGGTTTCTGTGCAAATTTTGTCTACAGTATTAAATGCTATTCAATTTCATGTAGATACTACGATATGGATATATGTTATTTTAGCGAATGCAGACAATACATTTCTAATGTATGTAAATGTAACTATAATGTTGAGATTATATTTGGTAACGTAACGTAATATTTATCTTGACAAAGCGAAGAAACAAGATACACTTACTATCCATCCTCCACCGTCGGTGACCATGTCGCAGTAAACAGGCCATGTCCTGGTTCCGTCGTTACTGGTAATTGCATATACTCCACTTTGAGAACTCGGAGATGTCTTCAATATTTCACTGCAATCACGCTAAAAATTTGAAAAAAAAATTAATTATCTTGATATAGTTAGATTGGTCAAACAAGACAACCATTGCACTTTGTTCGATATTTCACTTACGGACAGATTTATTCCATATGTCATACAATTCTTGTTTTCTCGTTTAGGTAGCATCATGCACGCCAATAATTCACACGATTTTGACACCTTGTCGTATCTGATAGAGTTACACTCCGGAAAACGCCGTAGACACATCGATGAACATTGGATCGAACCTCTTGCTTTGGTAGCATGGATAGTTCTACTAGGCACACAGTCACCATTTTGCCAATTATCTGGTTTTGCTAGAGTCGCAGTTCTAAATCTGCTACAGACTTTTCCTAAGGAACAGATAGACATTGCTATAAATGTGTAGAACGACACCAAAAAGGTGTCCCCTAAAACTAACAATTTAAAGCACTCATCCAGCAATATACTATTTAAAAAAAATTATATATTACGGTATAAAATGTACAATAAACAGCCAGACGGCTGAAAACGTTGAACTCACAAATATCATGATTATGGTGAAACTTACAAAATAAACATGCACAATTTCTAAAATATATTAAGAGAAAAATAAAAATAAATAAACAAATTTAAAAAAAACAACTAAACCAATATATCTTTTCAGCCTATGCAGTTAGCTGTTTGTTGTTAATCAATTGTACTAATTTGATTTGGCGACTTTCTGCTAATTAATTTTAAGTATATTTAGTTTTTTTTTACAAAGAGGTTTAAAGGGAGCAAGATAGTCAGAAAAAGTAATTTTTCGAACGGCACGTTTAATTAATTTGTTAAAGCTTTTCTAAATTTGTGGGGTAGTCAGCTGCCCAAATTAGGTTGCAATAGAGAAGGTGGGGTTGAATGAGCGTATTGTTAATATTGGTAGAGTATATTAGGGGAAGATCGCAATCTACTAACTACACTAATCACTTTAGAATTTCTTTTAGAAACATAATTTTGTTGTTTGATCCAACGTAACTGTTCTTATATACACACCAAGAAGCAAAGTATAGTTTTTTCGCTCAATCTACTATTTATTTCATTTTTTTTTTTTATTTCAAATTTGAAAGTTTTCAAATTAGAAAGATTTATTTTTTATTTTGGTGTGAAAATTTTATTTGCGGCTAACCATTCAGTGAAAATGTGTAGTTCTGTGTTAACAGTATTAACATTTAGATCTAAGTGGGTATAAAAAAAATATCATCTGCAAAGGATATTACCGTTAGAGTATCACTCGTTTGAGGAAGGTCATAATTTACGAAAATTTAAAATAAAATGGGCCCTACTGCAGACTCTTGTGGTCTTCCGCAGGTCACATCTCTCACTGATGGTTTGCAGTAACCTATGGCAACATACAGCTTGTGCTTTTCCTAATGGATTTTAAACCAATTTAATGCAACTCCCCTAATATCATAATTAAATAATTTACAAATAATAGTATTCTGGTTAATAAAGCAAAAGCCTTTAGATAAATCTAAAAAGATGGAGAGCAAAAACTGTTTATTATCGAAGTCATTCGTAATGTTATTAACTAAAATCAAGAGTAGCATGGGATTTGAAATGACTATGGCGAAAGCCGTATTGATGGGTATAGAGAATATTATATTTATTCAGGTAATTATAAAGTCGTTGGTGCATAAGTTTCCCGATAATCTTTGAGAAAACGCTTAGGAGAGAAATATCTAGGCCTATAATTAGAAATTTGGTCTTTGTCTCCCTTTCTGTAGACAGGGGGTGCTTCAGGTAATCTTAGAAGATTTGGAAATACACCCTATGAAAATGAACAATTAATAGAGAATGTTAGTTGGTCTAATAGACATGGTAACATTTTTTTAATTATATGTGCCGTGACCAGGTCATCACCAGTACTTTTGGTGATAATAGAGTACTACAGTGTTACGTCCTGATACTACTCCGTTGCTATCGTTGCAAAAAACGTTCAACCGGGCGCCATTTTCCTCACTGACAAACCATTGATCACAATTTTTAACGTACCGTAATTATTAAGATGTTGTATCTTACTTTTTCTTTGTAAATTTTAATTGATGATTAAATGTGTGTTCGATAACTAATATAATGCGAGCTTTTGTGTTTTTAGTACATTATGAAAAAGATTAGATTTTAAAATGCTTATTCCAGAAAACCTATGAAGCCTTTCAGGCGTAATGAACTGTAACCAACGTCTGTTGACAACAGAGAGTGCCACCTGGCGTCGTGACGACACGACTGTGGTACTCTATGAACATAATGTCGTCATTTGTGACAGGATTTATGAAGAAAGAGCGAAGAGGTGGATCCGGTAAGTATGATATAGGATCCTAGGGGCATTTCACCATTCCCATCATGAGCCGTCAATATTTGTATATTATCCTTTTAATGCCCATAATAGAAATAATTTGTTATTAACTTTGGTAACAATAGCTTCAGTGTTACTATTCCATTTAAGGTAACTAAGATCGTTTGTATTGTATATTTAGTGGATGCACTGCAATCAGCTGAGACGTTGGTATAAACGCACATGCTAACAATTATTGAACAAAATAGATGCAATAGCATGGTGTTACCATCCGACCACCACAACAAGTATTTTTTTTTAACAGAAAAAAACATCCCAAGTTGTAAGTATGGCTAGTGAAGCCATTCAAGCTATAAAGAAACCGAAACATAAATAGAAAAGTTGAATGGATAATAGCCTACAGGTAAATAGTTCCGAGAGAAAACAAAAACGATATTAGAAGGAACTCGAGCACTAGGCCTACGTTTGCCGGCCAAGTCGCAAGATACTACTTTCTTCGTCAGAATATGAAACTAGAGTAGTGTCATATATCGCTGTCTCTTATACACATCTAGATGTGTATAAGAGACAGAGACAATACATTTGTAATGTATGTAAATGTAACTATAATGTTGAAATTACATTTGGTAAAATCGTAATATTTATCTTGACAAAGCGAAGAAACAAGATACACTTACTATCCATCCTCCACCGTCGGTGACCATGTCGCAGTAAACAGGCCATGTCCTGGTTCCGTCGTTACTGGTAATTGCATATACTCCACTTTGAGAACTCGGAGAAGTCTTCAATATTTCACTGCAATCACGCTAAAAATTTGAAAAAAAAAATTAATTATCTTGATATAGTTAGATTGGTCAAACAAGACAACCATTGCACTTTGTTCGATATTTCACTTACGGACAGATTTATTCCATATGTCATACAATTCTTGTTTTCTCGTTTAGCTAGCATCATGCACGCCAATAATTCACACGATTTTGACACCTTGTCGTATCTGATAGAGTTACACTCCGGAAAACGCCGTAGACACATCGATGAACATTGGATCGAACCTCTTGCTTTGGTAGCATGGAT
>NW_022747665.1:167611-172853 GCF_011630105.1 Anneissia japonica | reverse complement strand
TGAGGCCTGGAAGGCCGAAACGGATCCGTCTGCAGATATTGGGATTCCTTCCAGTGGATGCTTAGTTTATTTTGTCATTCTGATCGGATTTTCTCTACTGTTCCGTTTTAATTTTAAATAGTTTTGAATTATGTGGCCGCTGTCTCTTATACACATCTAGATGTGTATAAGAGACAGCCATGTATCATAGCTCTCAATGAATGTTTTCCTATGAAGAAATAAAGAAATTGTGCAATAAAATGCCTTTGACAGGATTCGAATCTGTGACCTCTCGCTGAGAATGCGAGCGTCATAACCATTAGATGACAGGCTTTCTGGTAAACAGATTCGAATAACCATCAGATACATTCTATTACACAAACAGATACAAATAATAGCATATAATATGTAACAATATTATATATAATAATAATAAAGGTAGCCATTAACACTGCTAATTATATATCAATCATCAATGAAAGGTAAATACAGTGTTTGAATAAAGGACATGATAATACACTGGTTAGGATAGCTCTCAACATATGTTGTCCTATAAAGAAATAAGGAAGGTACAGTAGAAAGTTACTTGGAAAAACCAAACATAGGCCTACTTAATTTAATGAATATGGACAAATATTCTTGTATGTAAATGTGTATGTATATACCATACTGTTTGTTAAATGGCTGTTGTTATTGAAATGAAATATGTTTCTTTATAATATTAGCAAAAAAAAAAAAAAACAAAACAAAACAATGCCTGTTATGGTTTTACCTTAATTTTATTTTCTAAGTAGAATAGGTGGTGAAATGGATGAAGGAATGGGCGGTGAAGAAATGGATGAAGGAATGGGTGGTGAAGAAATGGATGAAGGAATGGGTGGTGAAGAAATGGATGAAGGAATGGGTGGTGGTGAAGGAATGGATGGTGAAGAAATGGATGAAGGAACGGGTGGTGAAGGAATGGGTGGTGAAGGAATGGATGAAGGAATGGGTGGTGAAGGAATAGGTGGTGAAGGAATGGGTAATGATGACCGAGTCTCAGAAATTGACTTCTTGAATGGCACCAATGCAGATCTAGATACCAAGGATGAAATCTCTTTGATCAACTTTAACTTTTTGGGG
This sequence comes from Anneissia japonica, assembly GCF_011630105.1. Classification (NCBI taxonomy): domain Eukaryota; kingdom Metazoa; phylum Echinodermata; class Crinoidea; order Comatulida; family Comatulidae; genus Anneissia; species Anneissia japonica. The sequence continues at coordinate 171,752 of NW_022747665.1, read as the reverse complement.
TAATAGCTATAATGCTAAGAAAATTTGTTTGCTGTTAAAATCCAGTTCAGTAATTTCATTTGAGTACAATAATAATAATAATAGTATTTAATTTGTTTCTAAAGCACAATCCCATAAGGCAGACTGAAAAAGCTAAAATTATGTCATAAGCCTACATGGCTATGATTAACTTAGGCCTAACATTAACTAATACTAATAATAATATAACAATGATGATGATAATGATGATAATTATTATAATTAATTATAATAATTATAACAATTATACTGTAATAATCATAATGACAATACCAAAAACAACAATAACAATACAATAATAATATTAATAATAGCTCCAACTGTAATAAGAAAATACCAGTTTAAAGAATATGATAGTTCATTTAGAAAAAGCAGAGAGATGACGAACAAAAAACAATAACTATTTAATTAAATATCTTACTGTTTTCTTATGCCAACATTTAAAAAATACATTCTTACCAAGGGTGCAGGTCAACTCGACCACAAGTCAACTCGGCCACAGTCAACTTAGCCGAGATCATTGTGAAAACCATAGTAGGCCTAGGCATAGGCATACGTAACGTGAAGAGTGAAGCCTCTTTTCCTGTCGACGTTAAGCAACGTTTACAACGTCCATGGTCAAATTTTTAACCATGATCGTTAAAGTTGAATGAATAACGATTTTATTAAAAATCGTGTCGGTCCGCCAAAGCTGACCATGTAAAATGCTGAATCGTTAAAGTTGAAAATTGTTTATGCTGATTTATCATGGCGCCGTTTCTCAGAAAGCTGAAAGCCGTTATGTTGATGGATTTGATGCGTAAGAAACAGCAAACTAAAGGGAAAAGAAAACATAAAATGTGGGTCCGAGACATCCTTCTTTGACAGAAAACGCTGAGCCAGTACCACCAGCACTACCACCTAATTATAGACCATGATAGAGAATGGTTTTTTAAGTAAGTATTTATTAGTTTGGCCTGCCTAGGCCTAGGCCCTGTAGGGGCCGGGCCTAGGCCCCTAGCCTAGGCTAGGCCCGGCAGTGCGTTAATTGCGGCGTATTTCAATTAACTTATTCGTTATTTGTACTATTTCTTTAAATTATTTAATTAAATTATTTATTATATAGGCCTATAAGTTTTACTAGGTTACAGGTAGGCATAATAGTACAAAAATAAAAATATATAAATTACAAAACCATAGTAAATAGGCCTAGGCCTACTGTATAATAACTATTATTTTTGTTTTATCTTCCATGGTTAATTTGCTGAGTATTTGATTAGTCGGCTTGCCGACCCCCGACCCCCCACAACCAGCTACATATTCATCCCACAGTCTTGTCAGTCGTTGATTTGCTCGTATTGCCATTCGTGATGTATAAGATAAGTTGTGTAATTGAAAATTAGAACTTTTATTATTTTATGTACACGTACTACATTTTTATAAAAATAAATGAAGTTGTATCATTAAAAATGTAATAACTCGATTATTTTTAATTGTATTTACGTTTGGTTTCCGTTTTAACATTTTAAAAAATACGCCCCAAAAATATTTAATAAATCAGTGCAAAAACCGAGTATTAAATAAATTTAAAGAATTGAGTAAATAAACTGAAATACATCCCAAACAACAGTACCAAGAACGAGTAAATAAATTGAAATACGCCCCAAAAATATTTAATAAAACAGTAAAACGAGTAAGTTAATTGAAATACTCCCCAAAAAAGTATAACAAAATAGTACAAATAAGTTAATTGAAATACGCCGCAATCAACGCACTACATTCACTGAGAGACGCGCTTGGCGTTTCATAGAAATGACCGGCGGCTCAACTTGTCGGCGGCTCAACCGGTCATAATCCCCTAGGCCTAGCTAGCCTAGAAGAAGTAGAAGGTAGGCCTGGTCCTACTAAATAGCGCACAGTAACTCCCAGAAGCGCCCGGGTTGCGCTCGGTGGCTTCCAGCCCGCCCGCCAACGCCCGGTACAGTTAATTAAGGACTTTATGAAAAGTTTTGTGAACATCCCCTTATTTTTCGATAAAAATATTCTTTTCTTCTTTTTAAGGAACCACAATGTTGAAGCAGATATTTTATTAGCTTTAGGGCCTAGGCTCTAAAGCAAATCAATATCATCAATCAAAATAATCTCTTTGTTTTTTATTTCCAGGAACCCAAATGTTGAAGCTCCTATCGCAAAATATCAGACCAGACAGCAACATGGATTGAAAATATTAATAATACATTCAATGGAATGAATTTCAGTTATCTTGCTGTTTCAAATATACTCATAATACACCACTTTACATACATGATATACTAGGTTAGACCTTGCCTAGGCCTAGCCTACTAATAGGGAGCCTAATAGTTAGGTAGTAGTTAGGCCAAGGCCTCTCTATCTAGACTGCCAGGGGAAGGAATAAAAACCAGCTTTTTATAAAAGGATGACACGATAGCCAACCCTATCTTAAAGCTAATACTTGTGAACCATGATGCTCTTAAAATACAAAAAGTAATTAAGTAGGAAGTTAAAAAAAGCTGCTGTAAAAAACAATTGCTGCATATATTTCTACAATTTTTTGTATATTTTTTACACACAGGTGCTAATCTAACAATTATTTCTATGTGCCCTAGAAACCACACTTATTTGAGTTTTTACCAGTGATATACTCATGACATTATTATTCCATCACAACAGGTTTTTTAGGATGTCACCAGAGAGGTTTGATCATCTGTTGGAATTGATAGAACCTTATCAACAACCAAGGCTCAACAGAGGAAGAGAGACAATCTGTTCTGAAGAGAGGCTTTGTATTTGTATCACAATTCGGTTCCTGGCTAGTGGCAATAGCATGACAGATATGACCCTCAATTTCTGTGTGGGCATTATTACAGGTACGTGTAAATCATTCATAGCTGGAGCTATTTTGTCTAGACAACTTGCACACTTTTTTTCCAGTACTGACCATATTATAGCTGTATTTAAACTCAATTTTCTCTTAGCTTGTTTCTAAATAAATATCGCCAACTCCGTCTATTACAATTTACATTTTTTAACAATTTTTGTTCAAAAACTAAATCATTAATTCCTTTCATTATTTTTTTTTGGTTCATCTCCGATCTGCCTTTTATTTCTGATTGTAACCAAGAACAAAATTTTGCAATCCGGTCCTGCAGTTCTTCTGGTTTGTTAATAGGGACTTTTAGATTTGCACGTCGACATAGTGGACTGCTACGTGATGAGGTCATTTTAAGGCACTGCGCATGCGTTACGTCGTCTCTCTCGTTCACTACCAAAATCGAGAGCGTGTTTACCCCGTTTTTCCCGTCGTCCTAAATTTAGGACGCCGTGCTCGCTTGTGAAGTTTAAAGATGGAAGACGAAAATATAGTGGCAACGCTGCTTTCACTAGTGCATCTAACTGAGGCAGCGACAGAGTCTGAGGTAAGTTTCTAACTTGTGTTGAATTAATCTGTATTATTTGCTTTTTAATGCACAGGCAGTTATGTAATTTCTACTGCCTTCGTAAACACAAAAAAGGCTGTGGAAATTCATGAGCGTGCTTAGGCCTACGCCAGTGTGCATGCAATGCAAATGCTTGCACTGCAGCGAGCGCGCGGCCAGAGAGGCCTGTTAACTATCTGCATCATCGCAGTTGACGCACTGGATGGGCCCTCCCTGGCTGGCGCAGGTCATGGAGGAGTGTTCTCGTGTCTGAATGGAATACCGCTACTCCCTTATTTAACTTACTTGTAAAATGCTCCCCATGAAGCTTGTAAATAGAGAGACATTCGTATTTTAATTTGTTTGAACTGACCCTGTCTTTGATGTTATGCTAGACCGCCATATGATGCACTTGTCATTGCATTGTCGATGCAACATTCCTGTCTACTGAGTAAAGTTTTATGGAAATGTATTATGCATCTTTTATTATTTTGTGTTTAAAAGTGTATTTCAGGTATTTGCAGACTTTTAGTTTAGTATTTATATTTTTTATAGTATATTATTTAGTATATTTTTTTCAGTCTCCCATTTCGTTTGTGCAGTGCCGTACAGTGTGTAAGCTGTCTCTTATACACATCTAGATGTGTATAAGAGACAGATATATATATATATATATCCCAAAAGTATATTTTTGAACTTTTTTTGTA
>NW_022747665.1:164753-167492 GCF_011630105.1 Anneissia japonica | reverse complement strand
CATGTGTTTAGTGTTTTTATTCATCACTTTACGATGTCATAATAAAGTGTTCAAATAAAACCATGTGTCTAGTGTATTAATTCATCACTTTATATCTTTTATTCAACTAAAATAAAGAACATGAAAATATTGTAAGATTACCTATACGACAAAGGTATAACTTGGGAATTCCCCTTCATGCCTATTCTAAACGACAGAGATGTGGCGTTGTCTGGGCCTGTTGAGACAAACTAAACCCATGTGCGCTGCACTGGGCGAGCCAACCAATTAGCGTTCGTGTAAGTGAAACAGCAACCATGTGCTATGCACTGGGCGAGCCAACCAATTAGCGTTTGTGTACGAAACTATGTCTACCCAGCTTCGTGTAGAAAATTCGACTAGACGACTTCTTCCATGGTTTGCCACACGAAGCTAAGGAGGAAAGCAATAATTTTGAGCACCATCGGTAGTTGTTCATCTCACTCAGTTCACGTGGTTTTAGATTATAACAACCCGGTGTTAGACTCAATCAACGTTACTGTTTAATGAAAATACGTTGCATTATGGTTTGTTTATTGTTATAGTTTATTGTTATATTCTTTTTACTAATGTTTGCTCTCAAAAGGGCCGTTTGTTTTGAATATTTTTGGGGTTTTTGATGACGTCATCGTCCATACGAGGCGTACGTAAAACAGAGGGTTCGTATAACTGGGGTACGTAAAAACGAGGTTCTACTGTATATGTAATTGCAATGCCATTGAGTTCTACAGGATAAATTAATGTAAATAATACTCATTGGCATTTTACCGAGGACTTAGGAAAAGTACTGCTCCAATGTTGGAGGGTCAAGTTGGAAGAAGCGGGAAGTTGAATTGCCATACAGGCAAACATGGGCATTGGTTAACAATCCCGAAACCAAGTACATTTTTCCACAAGCTGAGAGGCAAACCTTTTGGTTTTTCTTGAAGTCAATGTATTTGAAATTGTTGACTATGTCGCCAAACAGCCACTCAACACTCACTCTCACAGTGCTCATAGATCTGTTGTACGCTTCCTGCTCAGCAGTTACATTTGCTCCTTTGAATGGGCATTGCAGGTGGGCCCTCAAGGGATATCCAGGGTCCCCATATACACAGAGGACATTGCCATGAGGATCATAGGACCGCTGTTCCAGTTCTGTCAACAGACCAGATTCACGAAGCATGAAGCTGTCGTGTCTTCTACCCTCAATAGGCCCAAACAAATTGGCTATCATTTCATTAGCCGCAGTCACAGACTGATATTTAAGAGCATGTATTCTTTTGTGCCCATTGTACATTATTCTCTGGTTGATCTTGGGACGGCAGATGGGACGCACAGTCCCATCTACAAATCCCCAACAGTTCTGAAGCGCTCCTCCTTTCTCGTGCACTGCTGTGGCATATTTGAGCAGATTCTCGGATGACAGCCATGGTTGGTCCATTGTTGTCAGTAAGTGACTGAAATTGTTGTAGATGTGATCCATCATGTGCATTGTGATCACACACGAGTGGCACATCTCGTGCAAACATCTGCACCAAGTCTCCTTATCTGCAAGGGTAGGCGAAACGAGCTAGCAAAATGCAGAGGGCCTCCAAACCATCAACTCTCGATCCATTTTTGCATCTAATGATAGCTGGAACGTCGAGTACGCTTTTCAGACGATGGAGATCATCTTTTCTGAACCTACAAATAAATCAGAAAATAGTTGGATAAAATTTATTAACTTGAAATAGGCAACCTTGTCTCAACTAGACCATGGAGGCTGGGGTAGGGGAAAGAATCTAGATTAGGGGATTTATGGTTAGATTGGAGATGGATTTTTCTTTTTGAATGAATGTTTATTTTTGTAAATTTATACATAATTTAGATCTAGATCTATAGTCTTTTATAGAGCTCTTGATTAGTAACATTAAAATCTTTTGATAAGCCTAAAACTAAAGTGGAGTGTTTAGCAACTCCAGATTTTGCGTATCAACTACCATAATTCTGGGTGGGACTGTAAGAAAAAAAAAGGTTCTTACCTGAAGTATGCATTACATTCATCATTGTTGTACTTGTCTAGATCAAATTTCTGATAATCTCGGTACCTGAATTCGGCATTTGTGGGTTTATTTGTATTGTATAAAAACATGAATTCCTCATCGTCCAAGACACCGGTAGAATATGCTAAGACAATAATTTCGCGAAGTCGATGAAGGTTCACCATGACAGCTGCTTAATAAGGTTGCCTAGCGCGTGAACTGATAGCACGTAATGTAGTTCACTACATGTCGACGTATCGTCGACTGAAATCTAAAAGGTTTTTATTTGTAGTCAACAGGTATAGTTGACTACGTTGACATGCATGACTAGTCGACGTGAACCAGGTCCACGTCCACACAATCTAAAAGTCCCTAATGAAATCGATCACAGCCTGCTCATATTTACTGGAAATGGGCTGACATGCTTCCTTCTGCAAATGAAAAGACGACAGAGGGAACAACAATCAACTTATGTTTGTAGGTAGAGTAGGAAATTATGTTGTATAGTAGTTTCCGTAAAGTGACTCTTTTGCCCACTTTTATTGTATGTTGGATATTGATATTTAGGTAAACCCCATAGTACAGTATAACATTATCAAATTCAAGGTACAAAAAGGCAGTGAACTACAAACGTTGCATGTAATATGAGCCATAAACGAACGAGTAATTTTTAAACGCTTTGATACTCCAGCATAAAGCTCGATATAAATAGAAGTAC
>NW_022747665.1:161197-164315 GCF_011630105.1 Anneissia japonica | reverse complement strand
AGCGAGTACGTTCAAACGAGTATAAAAAGTAATAACGTCATAAATAAATATTCAATTTTTTCTTAATTCAAATGGCAATATGATGACGTCACAATGTCCGATCAGCCAATATGATCTATAAAATCGTATCTACAACTCATGAGCTTTCAGAATATGTAATAAAAATTGGGGGTCACCTTTCATCCTATAGAGCTATAAGTGATTAAAAATATTCATGGTTTTATGCATAAATGTTGACGCACGCGTACGTGCACACTAAAAAGCGCGAGCGGAAAATTAAGGTACCTGACAAATACGCGCAAAGATACCTATGTTTGATGCGCACGTACGGTATTGCTATTGGCCAAAAGATGACCGAAAAGAATGGAAATTTGTGAAAACAATGTCAGGAACCCTAAATATGTAAAATAACGTAATTTCTAGCTTTCGTAGGTGCTGCGCACGTAAAAATGCGCGCGCGTAGTGGAAAATTTCAAAAAAATTTGAAATGCTTAAAATGGCCTGAAATGTGCTCTAATTTAATCAAAAAGTGTTCTTAAGCATTTTGAAATTTTGAATCACACGTACGCGCGCGCAGTGAAACGCACGCTTACAATTATGGTACAGTACATTCAACATTAACCCGAAGTTAATGCTCACTTAATACGATTTCGAAATGGCAATTGGTTAGGATGATATGATCGATAATGTGAAAACGCAAAATTTCGCGTAGATGACGTCACGCATGACTGAGCGCGTTGAAAAGCTTACCATGACTATTCCAGACAAAGCCAAATGTTCGTTGATAGCGATTGTGCATAACTCGTGGCATTTTTTGAGATATCGTGCGAACAGAAATGGAAGGAAAGGTAGAATAAAAACTGAGGACGAGTTCGGTGATCCGCCGTACTTTGACCCTCATTAAGATCACGCAGTGCTGATTAAAAAGTGTCATGCTAAAATATGCTGTAATTAGTTTCTTAAAAAAGAATAATTTTGAGCATTTTAAAAGATTTACGCATGTATACACGTACGTCTTGACGCCCGTGAGCACGATAATAGCACAAAGAGTGACTCCTGATATGAATAATGTGTCAGGAACACAAAGTATGTAACAAAACGTGATTTCCAGCTTTAGTATGTGCTGTGTGCTTGGAAATGAACGTACGGCGGGTAAATTATGGAAAGTTTTGAAATGCTGAAAATGACCCGAAACGTTCTTTAAACTATCTGAATCGTAATATGAAGAATTTTCAAATTTTAACAGACACGCACGTCACCATGTGTGTGTGTACAGTAATAGCACACGAAATTAAACATTGTCAAGTGTATTTAAAACCGCCTGTTAGTTGGTAATGCCACACGAACTTTCCCTTCACATAACCTACATATGTTAGTCTGATAGCGTCGAAATACAGTCTGCCGCCCTCACCTCTTCTATTTTTTTTACATCTTTTAAGAATGAGAGATAAAAGGGCTCCAAAAATTCATTCTTTTTGACCATGCTGACGTGATCAAAATGAAAAATAAAGGGACACGTCTTCAAGAGAATTGATTTAGCTATAACATACTCACAGGAGGGAGACAATCAATCAAGAATAAGCAAGATACGTTCAAACGAGTATAAACATAATGGCATCATAAATAAAAATTCAGTTTTTTAATTCAAATGATAATATGATGACGTCACAATGTCCGATCAGCCATTCTGAGGTAAAAAATCGTATCTACAACTCATGTGCTTTCAGATTATGTAATAAAAATTGGGGGTCACCTTTCATCCTAAGGAGCTATAAATGATTAAATATATTCATGGTTTTATGCATATATAAATGTTGACGCACGCGTACGTGCACGCTAAAAAGCGCGAGCGGAAAATTAAGGTACATAACATTCAACCTTGACCTGAAGCTTATGCTCACCTAATATGATTTAGAAATGATGAATGGTTAAGATTATATGGGCTCATCAACGTTTTGAAGAAAGAGAAATGAGGGGGTCAGAAAAAACAATTTTTTTAACCATGATGACGTCATCAAAATGTAAAAAGAAGTCAAATATATGAAAGAGAATTGTCTCAGCTATAACATACACAAAGTTGGAAGACGATCGATCAAGGATAAGCGAGATACGCTCAAATGCGTATTTTCAAAAATGACGTCATAGCTATAATCCACTTTCTTTGAATTCAGATGCCAATATGATGACGTCACAATGTCCGATCAGCCATTATGATCTATAACATCATATTATACAACTTATGTGCTTTCAGAATATGTAATAAAAATTGGGGGTCACCTATCATCCTAAGAAGCTATAACTGATTAAAAATAGGCCTGATTTTAGCATATTTTCACTGTATATCGGCACAAATCCGCGCAAAGACAGGGCTCGAAATTCACGCTAGCAAACTAGCAATTTGCTAGTAGGTTTGTCATAATTGCTAGGTAAAAATTCACAAACCAGCAAATTAAAAAAAATGATTGCTAGTTGAAATATCTATACAAAATATCTTGTAATTAGCCTAGTATTAACTAAAACTAGACTAAACTGATCTACAAAAACTAATACATATTTTTTTAAATTTATTTATTTATTTTTTATTTATGAAAATCGACTAAAAATGCCTATAATCGACGAAAAACGATCGTTTTTTTTTTCATCTTGAGCACAAGATGTGAAGTGCGCCACCAACATTAATTTTTTTAAACCTTACATTGCTTGCATGCATGCAACAAGCTAAGAGTAAGCAGTGTGCAGAAAAAAAAATCGCTCACATGTGTTTGTTGACGGAAGTCACGGGCGATGCGCTCGGTAGTTATGGCGAACATATTTAATTTGGTTCTTTTTAGATAATAAACAATGTTTCAGATATGATAATAATAATTTACTATGAAGCTTAGACAAATAATAGGTTACAACCTAGGCTTCAATTGGCAGATGTTTTAGCCCTAGCCTAGCTAGTCTGGCTAGGCCTAGTACTGTAGTAGTAGACCTCCTAACCTAGGCCCAGGCTAGGCCTACTACTGCACCAGCGGCCGCCTACAAAACGTCTAGCCCCAGCTTTAAAAGACCAAGGCCTATCAAAATAAATATTGTACAAACAAATCTTTTATGTAAAATTGAGTTTCTGTTATGG
>NW_022747665.1:159331-161117 GCF_011630105.1 Anneissia japonica | reverse complement strand
CCCTGAATATTTCTGAGGGTGTGACACTAAACAAGTATATTTTTGTAAATTTTCAAAATAATATGATATAAAATTAGTATAAAATAATTTTTATTTATAATTATATTATTTTTAAAAATTCCAATAAGCAGTACATATTTAATATGAAAACAAAATCACAGATACAAAATAAAAATTAAATGAATGATAAACTTAACTTATTTTAAAAAATAAATTAAGTATATTAAATTTTTATTTTGTATCATGATTTTTTTTCTTCATATTAAAAATTTTCTGACACTGAAGTGAATAAATGTACAAGGTATAGAAATCAATTTTTTATACTCACTTGGCTATTTCTTTGTGATATTTATTGTACTACACTCACCATAACAGAAAATATTATATTAAAACATTTAACACACAAATTTATAGAAGTATATCAGTTATTTTCATACAATTTATTTTCCGAAAATAATATGTTGAGTTGGTATCAATATATTTTACTAGTTGAGAAGCTCATTTTGCTAGTTACATTTTTAACAACTAGCACATTTTAGCAATAGGTTGCTAGTGGCTGAAAAAGTAAATTTCTAGCCCTGAAAGATACCTATATTTGATGCGCACGTACGACATTGCTATTGGCCATAAGATGCCCAAAAAGAATGGAAATTTGTGAAAACAATGTCAGGAACACAAACTATGTGAAAAAACATAATGTCTAGCTTCCGTACGAGCTGCGCGCGTAAAAATGCGCGCGCGTAGTGGAAAATTTCAAAAAAATTTGAAATGCTCAAAATGGCCTGAAACGTGCTCTAATTTAGTCAAAAAGTGATTTTGAGCATTTTAAAAATTTGACACTCGCGTACGCGCGCGTAATGAAGCGCACTCGTAAAATCAGGATACAGTACATTCAATATTACCCGAAGTTAATGCTCACTTAATACGGTTTCAAAATGGCAATTGGTTAGGCTGATATGATCGATTATGTAAAAATGGAAAATTGCGCGTAGATGACGTCACGCATGACTGAGCGCGTTGAAAAGCTTACCATGACTATTCCAGACCAAGCCAAATGTTCGCTGACAGCGATTGTGCGTAACTCGTGGCATTTTTTGAGATATTGTGCGAACAGAAAAGGGGAGAAAGAAAGAAGAATAAAAAAGTTGATCCAGTACAATAACAAGAGGTGATCCGCTAACGTTAGCGGATCACCAAAAAAAAAAAATGATCCTGACAATAACAAGAGGTGATCCGCTACTGTAGCGGATCACCAATTATTCAAATAGGGGAGAGTATATTATTGAATTAGAATTTTGCATTACAAAATTTTACTAGGCTTAAAGGGGGAAACACAACAAAATTTTGATTGTCTTTAAGAAAGATTATGTATGAGAAATCGTCTTACCTCGAAAAGCGAGTACGCACATTTTTATATGCCCGTTCTACAAGATCTCCGGTCCAGGCTGCCTCTCCCCTGCATTTTACCTTCATGTAGTTGAACTCGTCTGCCTCTTTTTCTAGAGCATTTTTTTTCATGGTTCTCTTATTTTTGTAGTTGGCAGCCCTTCTTTCATACAATATTTTGAATCTCTGCACAACTTCCATAAGGGATTTTTCACTATGGTCCATCTTTGGTCTAAAATTTAATGATAAACAATATATATTAAATAATTTTCAATAAATGCCTATGGTTAGGCTAATGAAGGGCCTTCTAAAAAAAAATAAAATCAAAATAGAAAAATCAAAAGCGGAGAACTAGGCCTGGCCTAGAACTAGGCCTACATTACATACAAATGACATATCA
>NW_022747665.1:152343-158630 GCF_011630105.1 Anneissia japonica | reverse complement strand
TTGTTAAAAGTTTTTATATTTTTATCTTTCTTGGGAAAGAGGAAAAACGATACTTTTGGGTGACTTATTTGCGTTCTATTGAAGCCGAATACACAACAACAGTTCGGCATCTTGTTTGTTTACTTGTCGTCGGCGATTATCGTGTCAAAGTGCAATTTGATTGACCAATCACAAATCATTTACAGTCGGGAATATAACGCGGTTGTTTCAAATTATCTGAACGATCGCAGTGGGTTTAGAATGCGTATGAAAACAAAGATGGCGTATCGACATATCGGCCATTTTTCGGAGAAATTACTTTACAAATGTTTTTATTAATTTCTCAAATTCAACAAATTGTTCAAGGTTAGTATTTTGTGACTGGTTTATTGACTACCCAAGGATTCCAAAACCTTCATTCATTGGATTTTTGAAAATGGTTTCATATCCATTTTAAACCACCTATAAAAATATATAATATCTTCAATTAACAATAATACCTGAAATGCTCTGATCTCGTTGGTAACGTGTCAATAGAACCTCGATAAGCACATGTTCTCAATGTAAACAACCTATTAAATGAACACATTACAATATAATGCCCGTATAGACAACAGTATGCATTGACGTGCCGCTGCCCCGGTGATTGGTTGTAAATGACGTCATCTATACGTTGCAGCCAATCACCGGGGGAAATCCACGCACCCTTGGAAGACCCCATGGAGAACCCCGCACGGAGTGCGGAGAAAACCAAGAGAACGGGAGATACACGACGAAGACCTTGAAGATAACATACAGACCTACTTATCACCAATACTTAGAGTGTTAATTCACCCGCTAGTGAATGGTGACTATGTCCACTTTGTCGTATATAGTATCTCAAGTAGTGTAAGAATCTATAGAGACCTAGCAAATCTCTATAATGGCGACGAGGGAAACTTTTTTATTAGTTTTAGCGTGCGTGTTGCGCCGTGGCTGGATGGATTTCCAACAGCCACGCACAGCTCCACGGCTCGCGCCTCATCCAACGGCCTCGGGTAGTGAGACGTTTACGTTTCCTTCTCGAGTTCGCTGGACGTACTATTGCTACCGTCTTTGGATTTGTATACTGCTAGGCAGATACGTTTTAATTTCCTAATAGTCAGATTAATTATTTTAGTGGGCAGAGATACGGGACTGGGCGTATAGGCTCGTGACCTGGTCCGTTCTGCCTACAGACCATGACCATGCTCGTGTTCATGGTACAGCGTTTTGTATATTAACGCACTGGGCCTGTGATTCCAGAACGGTTCAACACAGTATGCTCGTGTTCATGCTGGTTACCGGAAAATATGCGACCTTAATATATATTGGCATCCTTATGATTTGTAGGTGTAGGTTAGGTGTAGATAGGATTATATTATTGTTATTGTTATTATTTCGTATCGCAACTGACAGTCGGCAGTTCGATGCACATTTTTAGTTATTTATTAGCTTATTCAATCCGCGCCGATCGTATTTTTCGATCACGCTAAATAATCTGAGATACTTGCTACTGTGGGCCGCATTGTCTGCTTGGTAAGAGGTCAGGTTATTTAGGATAGCCTAGCTATAGTTTTCGGTTATTTTGGAATGTGATCTGTGTCTGGTGTGTGTTAGTTGACAGGGATGGGAAGTTATCAAGGCTACCATCACTTTCAATCGCGCCGCCATTCCAGCGCCTTCCACTCCCAGGTAACAATCCCACATGGGGCCCATATGCAAAATATCTGGGAAAAGTCTTATGGGCTACCCCATATTATTCCTTTATGGGATCCGTCTGGGCAATCACATATGGGCCTTGCCCATGGTTTACCCATATGGAGCCCATATGCCAAATATATAGGCAAATATATGGGAATGCCCATATTTAAAGTACATGGGCCCCATATGGTAAATACATGGGCAGATAAATATGGAAATGCCCACATTTAATCCGCATGGGGCCCATGTGCCAAATATCTGGGAAAATACATATGGGCATGCCCATATTTATCTACATGGGGCCCACATGCCGAAGACCTGGGTAGTTGAATATGGGTATGCCCATATTAATTTCGTATGGGGCCCATGTGCCAAATATCTGGGAAAATACTTATGGGTATGCCCACAAATAATATATGTGGGACCCATATTCCAAATACATGGGCAAGTAAATATGGGAAGCCCATATTTAATCCAAATGGAGCCCATGTGCCAAATATGTGGGCAGTTACATATGGGCATACCCATATTTAATTTGCATGTGACCCATATGCCAAATAACTGGGCATATAATTATAGGATCTATACTCTTCCGCATGTGTAGTCTTATATTATTATAAACATGTTGTGTTAGTTTTGTGTAGGCTTGTAGCTATCTAGTTAGGATCGTATTTGTAGTTAGTGTTGTGGCTTGGCGGGTAGGGTCCCACCTGTGTGAGTATCCCTGGCCTTGTTGATGATAGCTATACCCTATTACCATCTGGGTTGTGGCTTTGGGAGCGTCAGTGGGTTTCCTGTTCGCCGGGTGCGCTTCTTGCAGGCGTTCGATGACACTTTAGCTTTTACCTTTACGGTATATTATGCTTATAAGCGTAGTCATTTTTCGGAGGAATTTACCCCGGAAATGATCTCGCGCCTTATCCAATTTAGGAAAACTGCAGGGAATATTGGGACTTTGCGCGAACTGCAACAGGCGGTATAGGACCCTCTAGACTGTCGCTGCCTGGATGTAGATTTTGCACCCAATTCCCTGTTGTGGAGGGATCCCTGTGCTCAGCAGGTTGGGGTAACGGTTGGTGGGGGTCCAGCTGCGGCTTCCCCCTCCCCGGCCGTTTATCAATCACCTGCTGGCCCAGTCATCCACGGAGGCGCATCCTCACTTACTTACTGTTAATTATTATGTCTTACAGATAATGACCGAAAAGAAGACAAGAGCCTATGGAGGTGGGCGAGGCGGGCTCAGTCCCCTCACCACCCCCCAGGACCAGCCGTCTGGTGAGTCAGTTCCTACGGGGGCTGGCCCTCAGGCAGGCACTGAAATGCCAGCAGCTGTGGAGTCTGGCTCCCATGGGGGCCACCTTCCAGCCATGGAGGGTTTGCAGATAGGGGAGGCCGAGGACCTCCTGTTGGCATCACCCCCTCCATCACTCCAGGACCCCCCACTACTCCCTCAGCAAGCGTCAGAGGCCACTCTTTCCTTTTGGGAAGATGTGACCCTGACCAAGTCAGGGCCCATTGACGACCGTGGGGTTTTCAAGGCCAAGGTCCGTCAGGGGGAGTGGACCACCACACTTCTCATACGTATCGGGGACCGGGGTGAGACCCCTCTTAGCCGGGACGCCCGTTGGTACGCCAGCGACGGCCTGGGAGGGGCAAGTTGGCCCGCCACGGTGATGGCCGGCCCGGACAAGCAGGGTATTTACACCTGCTCGATCCCGTGGCAGGCCACATCGGGTAAACCAACTACCCTGGGAATTGCCCTAA
Source organism: Anneissia japonica (assembly GCF_011630105.1). NCBI lineage: Eukaryota > Metazoa > Echinodermata > Crinoidea > Comatulida > Comatulidae > Anneissia > Anneissia japonica. The sequence goes on along the minus strand of NW_022747665.1, from coordinate 155,165 downwards.
GCCGCTTTGAGGCCAAACGTCAGCCGGCCTCAGGTTTTGGAAGCTGGGATATCCGATTCCAGGATGTTCCAGTCGCAGCGGCCCGTACTCCTGCGGGAGCCGGCCCTGCAAGCTTTGCCGCTGCAGTTGCGGGTGTTGCCATGACAGGGCCTCCAGTGCCAGTTCGGTTGTCTGCTGGCGCAAGCGCAGCAGCGGCTCCGGTGCGCCGGAACGCTGCCGACGCCACGTCGCAGTGCAGCAGCGTAACGCCTGCTGGCGCGGGTGAAGCAGCGGCTCCGGTGCGCCGGGACGCTGCCGATGCCACGTCGCAGCGCAGCAGCGCGACCCTATCTACATCGGTGGGGAGTTCAGACACCGGTCGTGGGCGGGTTCTGGCACCCTCCACGGGGGGCAGGGCCATCGGTCGAGGGTTTATTACCTACTCGGCCGCCGGTGCTGCTCCGGCCGTGGTCGGGTCTCAGGCCCCGCCCAGGCAAGCGCCTGTTCAACTGCCGGTGGAAGATAGGGTGACGACAGCGCTGCGAGAGGCGTATAACAGCCTCCAACGCCTCCACAGAGCGGTCGCGGCGTCCAGAACATTGCGACGGTTGAAGATTATAATGTCCGAATGTTTATCGATACCTGTCTCTTATACACATCTAGATGTGTATAAGAGACAGGGTGATTGGTTGTAAATGAGGTCATCTATACGTTGCAGCCAATCACCGGGGGAAATCCACGCACCCTTGGAAGACCCCATGGAGAACCCCGCACGGAGTGCGGAGAAAACCAAGAGAACGGGAGATACACGACGAAGACCTTGAAGATAACATACAGACCTACTTATCACCGATACTTAGAGTGTTAATTCATCCGCTAGTGAATGGTGAGTATGTCCACTTTGTCGTATATAGTATCTCAAGTAGTGTAAGAATCTATAGAGACCTAGCAAATCTCTATAGCATATAATTAATCACTTACGATATGTCATTGTAATATTACAGTTACAGTGCATACAATCTGTGATCATCTTATCTACTAAATATTCATCTTTTAACATTGACTAAACAATAAATATCGTTTATAGGCATTGTAAATTCATAATCATAAGATTAACTATAAAATACAACTTAAAACATGTCAACTTATGCTTCACTACGATTATCGTGGGCGCAGCCATCTTTGTCTAATGTCTATATTAGAGCGCCCTCTATAGCACAAGAATTAATGACAACAACCACACATGGTAAATCTTATCGATAAAAGAAACATGGTTTGCTGCGATAAACTAATGGAACCACGCTGTGCTTACAGACGCTTATCTACCTGCTAACCGAACAAAGAAAGCTAACTTACTCAACATAAAAGGCACATGATAATGTCTATAAAGGTTTAAATAGTCTAGAACGGTAACATTCATGAAATAATATTATTATTCATATAAGTTTAACCTACTGTCAATGAATCAATATCAAGCCTTACTAGGCCTACGATCAAGAGTTCTCCCGATGTAGCCCGCTAGACATCATTCTATACGGCGTCGAACTTAACATAAAGATTATTCTGGGCCTAGGAAATATATAACATTACGATAAAATTTGCAAGCAGAACTTGCTCAATCACTATATAAGTAATTAATACAATCAAATATATAACATACCAGTTATCAGTTAACAAAGATCATTCTATTTAGATCGCAAAGTTTCTTGTCTATCTGTACGGTGCATTTCTCAGTACGTCTTGACTCAATCAATGCAAGCGATCCACTGACTCCTTGGTCTCAATTTACACCAAGCGCTACTAATTAGCCTAATCACAAGGGCGCTAAGACAATATACACCTACGCAAATGGGTGAAACAACAAAAGGGATAGATCCCTACACAAAATAAAGTAGTGCACAATAAAAAAAATAGTTAATAAAATAATTCACTTCTCGACATAATTGAGAAATTTTTGATCTGAAAAATTGTTAGGATCATCATTGTGAGGTCATCATTGATTTATCATCCACATTTAACTGTTATATAATGGTGAACATTTGGAATTTGCCTGATTTAACCGAAACAGGATTAAATGTAAAGGTCTGTGACCATGTTATTAACAAGTATGTTTTCTTGTTGTTCTGCAGGTGAGGAAAACTTTCATTTTTTGAATAGAAATAAAAAAAAAATCTACCCCCTCTTGTTGGCAAGGGAAAGCACCTTAAAAAATTAAAATTGAAATTGGTGGCCATTTTGGATGATTCCATCTTAGAATTTTTTGAGATCTTTTAGGGGGATAGGGACTTTTAATATAGTGGTCCAATCATAATTCTGGACCTGTCCTGAAAACAGAAGAATTTATTCTTTAGTAATGTTTAATAGTGAAAACATAGTTTAGAATGAGTAAAATTGTTGAATTCATCAATCAAGTTTGTCACAATTTATTCAAATTTGGTAAACTAGAATCCTTTCTAAAATTGTTGATACGATTAATTGGCGATGTTGAAAATGGCTTGTAATTATTAGGTAATTTATTGGATGAAAATTACTTGTGTTTTATTGTATTTTACAGAACCAAGATCTACAAAAAGACCAGCATCATCATCTGATGATGAAAAAGGTAGCACACAATTACTCCTTATTCATTGTTGAAGTTTATTAGTGTAAAATGTTGTTATAAATGTAAATATTATAAACATAACATGATTGTTAAGAGGCTCTCTTCTTATTGTTTATAACCATGTTATTATTAACTTTGATTTAATGGGTTTCAATGTAAATAGCCTTCATTAGTTTGTCCCTGTATGTCTGCCAGACTCTGGGAACCAACAGATAATTACCCCTACAGTACCGGCCAGTTG